>NC_056744.1:1588247758-1588325258 GCF_019279795.1 Protopterus annectens
CTATCTGTATAGGACAGGTGTTTGACACCCTGGATTTTCCCGGTCAGGAACTCTGTGGTCTCTCCAGCTGCTGTATGTGTTTGGCAAAGTACATGCCAAAGGGGGCAATGTACTCGATAATGGGTCTGATAAGGGAGGAGTACAGGGATGTTATGACCTCCTTGTTCTGGGATGAAATACCCTTATTTATGAGGTGGGCCATGTAGAAAGCCTTCCATACAACAAAGGCAACGTGGTGGTCAAAAGTCAGGTTGCTATCGACCTGGGTGCCCAAGTCCCCCATGACTGCTTGCATGCTTAGTACATTGTTATTAATGTCATAATTGGTGGGGATACCACTTTCCCCAAAGGAGATAATGATGCATTTCTTGCCATTCAGTTTGAGGCCATGGTCCTGGCACCAGTCATTAGTTTGAGTAAGGCCCTTTTGGATGATGTTCACATCACTAGAGGAATTTAAGATAGTGCCCAGCTTGCAGTCATCTACAAACTTGGTCAGCCACGGACCACTGGTTTTGGCTTGCACCTCAGAAAAGTATATCCCAAACAGTAGAGGCCCCAAGACCGATCCTTGGGGTACACCACTCATTATGGGTCTACTACTACAGGTGGCTTCCCCTGTTTTGACTGAGTGGGTTCTATCAGTGAACCAGTAAGCTACCCATCTGGTAACATACGGGTTGATGCCTAGCTGGGAAAGTTTATCTATTATGCGTGAGTGTGGAATAGTGAGTGGTAGGATTCTTTAGGTTCTAGGTCTTAAACCGAATTTTATACGTCACAGTAAACACAGTAACTATTACATTTATAATCATTTTTAAACGACTTGCAATATCTCAGAAACCACTCAAGTTACTGTTAGCAGCATTTTATTTATCTACCCAAGAGCTTTCATATGAGGCCAAGGAGTTCTGCCTGTGTTACTTGGTTGTTGAGATGTTTAGAAAAATGTGAACATTATATAAATTAATATCATAAGAACAACAGTTAACATCTATTTAACTGCACTAGACAGAGGTCAAATATTAATGCAGTTCAGTTTGCCATTGTGTATGCTTTAAGATGACATCTTTTAAAACTGTGTATATAGCATGGTTTTGGAACTATTGATGCAAATATGAACAAGCAATATTTGATGCCTAGAGGCGTCAGTAGGAGTCAACTGCAGATGCACCTGGAGGTGTCACTTGGATGTAATGAGTTAATTGCTTTAAGCTAAGAGAATGGGGAGTCCTATGAGGCAGACAAATGGCAAATTTAGCTATTTTTATTGCAGCAGGAGGTAAGTTTCTTTCTTTGAATATTTTTTATGTTTGTTAACATAGGAGCAGTGTATAAGAAAGTCAGCAGTAAGACATTGGTGGCTAAAGATTTTCTTGCAGTATCTGTAAGGAGTCCTTTAATCCTATAAAGGAAGCCTAGCTTCTGGTGCATAGATTTTATGGTATGCAGTATACAGTGGTCATATTTGAGATTGTCATCTATTATAATACCTAGACGTTTACTGTGAGTTACAGTTTCAATGGTAGTATGATTTGCTGACTTTATGGTAAAAGATTGTAGTAAATGTTCAAATAAATCACTGCTGTAGTCGCCTTAGCTTTATGGGTTACATCCTGCCTAGCTCCAGAGCCTTCAGCTCCCTTCCACAGACACCAAGACTGTTTATAGTATGATCTTCTGAGGGAGAAAATCAGCAGAAAGGGTACAAACCCCCCATTACTTCCTGAACAAAAGAATCAAGGCAGGCTACAGTCCTGATAAAAAAGATTATGATGGAAATATAAAGGTCTTCACCCTGGCAATATAACATGAAAAGAAAGGGGAATGGAGGAGGGAGGAAGTTGATACCACAGCAGTGATTTATTCAAACAGCTACTGTTATGGTACTCTTTCATTAAGTCACTGTTGCATTAATCTTAGATTTATGGATAGAATATCAAAGTTTATAAAAATTCAGAGGAGGAAGAGTGAGGGTCCAGAACCCCCTGCAGAATTGTTCCAGTAAAGCCTGTCCTACTCCAGTATAATTAACCTAGTTTATGGTGCTTTATAAAAGTATGTATAGAAGACTACTTAGCTGTCTAGAAATTTCTTCTAGAGTCCACCCCTTTCCAAAATGCCATAGAAGAAGCCAAGGCCCTGGTAGAATGAGCATTGACCCTGCCTTTTAGGGTTTTTAAAGGTGAGAATAACAAAGAGAAATAGCAAGAGGCAACCATCTGGAAATAGTTTCTTTTGGCAATGGTTGACCTTGTTTCTTATCTTCATGGTAAATAAACAGCTATTCAGTTTTACAGAAGGATTTAGTTCTATCAAGATAATACCTGAGTTGCCTGAGTAAATCCAGGATTCAGCAAGCTCTGCACAGAGTGCAGGAATAGTGCAAGAGCTGCTGCATGAAATATGGTGGCCGACCGGTCCAGGAACAAGCCCCCGAGACATGCATGAGTGTGCCTACACTATTCTCACACAGACACCACTGCTTTATGCTAATTATCTCATATGCTGGTGAAAATCATGCAAATGAGGTGAATTAGTGATCCAGGAAGCAGGCAGGCGTCTGTGCAGGAATAGTGTAACCTGGAGAAATGCATTTGGTTGCTAACCAAATACATTTCTGCAAATTACAAAATGGAGGCATGACAGCTCCAAAGAAAGCATGTATTCAATGTAGTAAGCATGCCAATGGCCAGATATACGGCCATTGGCATGTTAAATAGTTGCAAAATTATAAAAAATAACTTTTATTTTTTTTTTGCCAATTTCACCGTTTAAGTGTAGGACAGTGGTGCGCAAACGGGATCGGGCTGAAAATAAGGAAAAAAGTTGGAAATAAGCTTGTAAACCCAAATCAACATTCTGCCATAATAGTTGAGGGCATGCATAAGACAATACCATGGAATAGTGGCTGTTAAGGGGAAGGCTGAGTGTCAGTTTTGTAAACATGCATTAACTGTCATTTTTATTCAAATGAGGGGAGTGATACTAAATCACAGATTACCTCTCAGTGTTAGCATGCACCTAAGAGTGTAGGTGCAGCAACACCATCGTATAAGCATAAGAGGTAGATGACCTCATTAAGGGGGAGTGTCATCCATGCTGTAAGCTTATTGGAGCTCTGTGGTCTGTGTTTGCCCTTAGCTAAGCACAGCTAAGGAAGGGGGTGTGTCTGAGGCTGCCTAGCAGTGTTTATATTGCCTAAATGGGTGTGCATGCCATGCACCGGGTATTAAACAAAAAAAAAAAAACAAACAGGAAATAGCAGCTCTGTTCACATCTGAGCACTTGGTATGCGCGGCGCACCTTGGGGCGTAAACGGGAAGGCAATGGAAAGGGAAAACAGCAGTAGGAAGGCAATCAAGGAGAACTAGCATAGCTGGCATGTGAAATGTATCAGAATCAGCCAATTACACTGGCAACAGCCCAGCACACTACTATAAACTATGCAAATACCTTTCACTTTGTTTTTTCCCACAAACTCTACACCACCGGTGTACACAGATGGGGAAATTTTACCTGACAAAAGTAACAAAATGTTAGGGGCTGCTGTTGCTCTCATACATTAATATGTGGAAGAGACTGAGGGTGGTGAGAATCTGAATGCTAATGACCAACCCACAGTGAGGAGGAGGAGAAGAATGTACAGACCCAGGGGCTACATGAGCTGGAGATAGTGGAGCACTATAGAGTGTACAGGGACATTTTACAGCAAATTGTTGAGCTGTGCCGGCCATGCCTCACACACAGAACCAACAGAGGCGAACCCATCCCAGTGGATACCAAGGTATGTGTAGGGTTAAGAATACTAGCCACAGGTACCTTCCAAAGGCCAACTGGGGATATCATGGAAATCTCACAGGCATCAGCATCCGGGGTACTCCACCAGTTCCTGGATGCCATGTCAGCACATCCTGGACAGCAAATATATTTCTTCAACACCCATGAGGCTTTGACTAGCAATATGCGTCTCTTCCACCAAATAGCAAAATATTCTGAGGTAGTGGGTGCTATAGACTGCACTCACATACACATCAAAGAACCACCCAGTGAGCAGGGTAGGGTCTACATAAACCGCAAGGGCTACCCCTCCATCAACTGCCAGGTCGTATGCGATGCCCAGGGCATTATCTTGAATGTGCGTGCTGGAAGCCCAGGAAGCTATCACGACTCCCACATCTGGCATATGACACAGCTGTACCAGAAATTTGCCAGTGGAGACATCCCATATGGCCACCTAGTGGGGGATGCTGGTTACACACTGGAGTCATGGCTGATGATACCCGTCAGAAATGCACACACACACCTGAACAAGAACTCCATAATGAGGCACATGCACAAACCAGAATCATAATAGAGCATGTGTTTGTGATGTTCAAGTCACGGTTCCAGTGCCTGGACATATCCGGTGGAGCCTTGCAGTACTCTCCACACAAATTTTCATTGTATGTGCCATGCTACACAATATGATCCTGCGGAAACAGCTGCAGCAGGAACAGAATAGGGTATGGCCACACAGCCCCCCACCATTGCCAAGGCCATCACAAGCACAGAGGGACTCAGAGGAAAAACAGCCTGAGCCTGCCCATGTCAGCAGAAGGTGGTGTGCCCAGTATGCACAGGCTTTAGCAAAGAGACAATGCATGGCACATAAACTGATGTGGTAGGGACCCAGGGAATGGCACCTCTCTCTAACTTGTACATACAGTAAAAGGGATGCCAAACATGACACTACCTGTGCTTTACCATGTATAGGGAATGTACTATGTGCATCCGACATAGTCAGCCCTCCAGCACCATCCTCAATACTGGCACAGCCACAAGGTAAGTCACTCTCCCTATCAATTGCTGAATGGAATAGTATGTTCTGCTAGTTGTATCTATGGTATGGATGTGAGCATGCAAGGGAATCGGCTGACTGAATAGGATGGCAGTAGATAGTGGACACCTATATGAGCAGCATGAAATCCATGACAAATACTATTGTCAACAAAGGAGGCAGTACTAGACAAGGTGACAAATCCCACTGCAGTACATGTGGTGGCCTAAATGTATGTCAATAGGACACACACATGCATGTCAGTGAGGCTCACATACCCAACACCAGCCTCAGCCAGCAGGACAGGTGTAGATGACCATAAAGAAAGGCTGTGCTAAGGCCTCCAATTGATGGCAATGGTGAACAGCCTCCATCCAGACCTACACAGACAGACTACAACAAGTCTGGCAATTGTATGTTAGTTCTGAAGGGTAAGAAGTCTGAAACTGAAATGTAGGTCCATAAAACCTAAGATCTGTACTCTACTGATATGCCTCTAGTCTGCATGATAGGTCAGAATACAAAACAAAATGGAAGCCAACAGAGTACTTGAAATACCAGCACAGTCATAGCAAATGTTTACAGTTGTCAAGTGTGCCCCTCCCCCCCACAATCTTATGTAGAAATGCAGTAACATGTACATGTGGGTTTAATAACAGTGGTGCACAGATTACCTGAGCTGGCCCAATTTACAGGATAGATTCTTGCATGTGTACAATATGCAGGGGTCCATGTATTAGGTTGTTGTGTGTTCTATATTGTGTGGAAGTGGTCAGCATGTAGGCATGGAGGGTTGTGTCTTGGTGGCCTATGGCCAGTACTGTTGATGACAGGGCCATGTTCTGACTACTGCAGTGCCAACCACAATGCATCTCAGCAATATCCACTTCAGCAGTCATCCATACTCACTGTCAGATGCCAATATCTGTCACAATCTGAAAGATGGACATGCCATAAATGTGGGCCCAGACATCCACACAGTACACAGGTGGAAGTACCCTAGACAGAGTACATAAAATGTAACTGTCAGCTGCACACACCTTTGGAATTGTACATACAGGTTAGCAGCACATTAGTTGTCTATGTAGTATGGAATACTGATGTAGTCTGGCCAATCACTGGCAGACAACAAAAGGCACAGTTATGAAGTAATGAGAGAATGCCTATGTCCCCGCACAAGGCAGCATAAGGGGAATGTCCCAGGTAGATCTGTGAGTCAGCTGCAAATAGCTTCCAAATCACATATGTACTCAGCTCACCCCACCATCAGCCACTGGTTTATCATAGGTCATATCCCTGCTGTTGGAAATGAGTACAGTATGACCCCCACTTCTGTATGGGAATACCCACAGAATGCAGCATGCTGAAGAGGTGTCCCATGCAGGTGTGACCCTAGCTGCAAGCAGCACCCTGCCAGCATCCAGACCAATGGATTAATATGGACAAGAACTATTGCCATTAACACTTCCCACACTTACCCTGTAACCCCAGGGGAATCCAGTGGCTCACAGCCTGGGAATATAAAAGTGACAAAATCCACTGGCTTGCTACAGATGGCCTGCATCACAACCAAATGGCCTACAGTCCTCTGTCAAAGACCTGTGCCTCACCCGTACTGCCAATGTATGTTATCTCATTGGGTCCCAACTAACAACATAACACAATCCACAGAACACAAATGCAAGGCCATGTTGACAAATCCCAGTAGCATGCCCACCATGTCCTACTGCATGAACTGTGGACCAACCCCTAAATACTGATGGGATGAAAGCACAACTATAGGGATACTTCTCAGATATCGCTCGTATAATGTTAGGAAGAGGATAGAATAACAGAGCGGGGGGTGTAGAAGCATGGATGTCATGGAGTGTGTGAAGTCTGAAACTCTGATGTGTGCCTATACTACCCCTGCCTTCAAACCCAGTGATGGGTGGCTACAAACCTGCTTGTAAACCACAATGTGAAGGGGAACTGACCAGATATATGACCCCTGCCTCTGGGTAACCTGGGTGAATTTGTACAGCTGAGAGGTATGGCCACAGCAGGATATGGCCATTCTGTTACGTTGATATATGTATGAGCAGGGGATCCTCAGCCACCACAGTACCAAGGTGTTGGACCATTTACACAGACCCATCAGCAAGTGTCTGCAGCTACCCCTCCAGAATGGCATGAGTGTACAAGAATATGTAGGCTGCAGGCCACAATACTGGACATAGCTTCATTCATCTTGTATTTCCCAGGAAATAACTGTGAGCAAATAAGTATATCTGTCAGTAGTTGATGACATAATACAACACAGTATAAAACAGTACATATGTCTGAATATCTCTGCTAATACCAACCATGTAACGCATGCAGCACAGACACAATAGTTACAGTATCTCACTATCTTTCGCCCATTGTGACTCCATATTGTCAACGTATCTACAGATATCCTGCAGAAACAGGTCGCTATCTGTAGGTGTAGAACACCAAATCCTGGACTGGAGTACAACCTACCTGGAATGGATTCACACACTCAATATAGAAGCTCATACTGGGCATGCTCCTACACTTAGAGAAATGAAGTCCATGTCTGACAACAACAGTGGACTATACATATCTGCCAGTCGCATATGTCTGTGCACACACACCACATTGCATACCATTCATGCTTTGCACACACATTGGATAGGAATACTCACACATATCCAAGGCCAACATACTATAATATGTCAAACATACACCCACGGAAATGTGGGGAAGAGACAGACAGACAGTGACAGAGAGATTTCCATCATGAGGACTGTCCCACCCATCACACATCCAATTGGCCAATATCACATGATGCACCAATGTCAATCACTGTAGACATTGCTTTTGGTAGCCCTCAGCCCTATAGTGTCTGTGGTGCTTGTGATAACTGTGTAACATGATAGTACAAATCAGTATTCATGTAGCATTTGTATACCCAGTCCTGTCAAATATAAATTTGTGTGTGACTGAGTGTTGTGTGTGTGTTTCGAGATGAATGGTTTATGGCCCATTCACACACACTGTACTTCCCATTACCCATGTTAGCACTCATGCTGATGTCAGTCACCTTGAAATAACCCTCTAAGCAGATCTCAGCCCCATAAACTCTGTGGCACTTGCAATAACTGTGTAATGCTATAGTGCAACATACTAGTTAGGTAGGAGTTCTAACCCCAGACATGGCAACTGTGAAACTGTGTGTGTGTGTGTGTGTGTGTGTGTGTGTGTGTGTGTGTGTGTGTGTGTGTGTGTGTGTGTGTGTGTGTGTGTGTGTGTGTGTGTGTGTGTGTGTGTGTGTGTGTGTGTGTGTGTGTGTGTGTGTGTGTGTGTGATCAGTATCATGTGTGGAGGTTGCTGTGATTGTGTAATAACAGGATCCATTCCATTGTGGGACAGGTTTTGCTAAATTATTATGTAGAGGGCCTAGTATATGTCACAATGTCCACCTTACAAGGACAACAGATGTCAAACACCAGAGAGGCTGGTGTAGACAATCCATAGCCGTACATGTGACATTATAGATTGGTGAGCAATATAGGCAACCCTTATATGACTCAGATAACACTCTCCACCCATGTCTCATACACAAACACACTTGGCTAGGCAGCAACCACTATATTGGTAGTTCCCTGCATATTGTCTCAAAGATAGTAACCATGGTGTGATTGCAGTGGACTACATGCCTGTTGACTACAACAGTGCCACTGACATCAGAAAGTACTGTGATGTGTTACATATCCTGACTGTGTGTTATCCAACAAGTAAAAGGACATGGCACCCTGTTCCATCCCCACAGTAGGCAAATAAATGCTTATAGTGGCCCTTTTGCTATGTTCCCCACTGGACATCTGCAGCAACTGTAGAGTCTGCAAATGTAATCCACATAGGGAATACCATGCCTTATACACATCCCCTGTATGGACAGACACCACTAACTCTACTGAATACCTGTATCATGCTGTCAGTGTAGGTGCAAGCATGGCTTCAGTTCCATAGCCAGGTCTCACCAAATGATGTCAGGAATGTTACATCAGAAGATAACAATCTGTCCACACAACATGCCACAGAGACCTCAAGTACACTTCCACACATCAAAGAACTTGCTTGTGGGACATGTGCACAACCCAGACACTGTCCATGTTATAGAATATAGATCACATACATGGGAAACAGTGCACATCACTGGCCACCCACAATAGTAACCCAGATGAGTGGATGGTGAATACAATAGGTTCATATGTTCATAGGTAAGTACTAGGCTATCGGCCCTGGGGCCTATATAAGCCTAGCCAAAAAGGTTCCCTGGCTTTCTCCACCCAAGAAAATTATTTTCCTGTGCCCCTGTCAAGCAGTGCTGCAAAAGTGATCCATGGGGTGTATTTTCTATTTCCCATCCACTCGTCAAGGTTTTTTTTTAAAGAGGTCCAATGAGGAGCTTTGCTTGACAGGAATGGGGAGTTTGTTCCAGACTATAGGGAGTCTCTGGGACAGGAATCTATCTCTCCTGCATGTTCTGTTTATTGTGGTGACAAGGTTTAGGTCCATGGAGTGTGTGGTACAGAGAGATTGGTATTTCTTTAAGTATAGCATGTCCAACAGCTCTGGGTTTGACATAGCTTTGCATGTTAGGCAGAGATTGCCTCTGAGTAGGCGATATGCAATGGAGTAGAGCTGGAGTTTTTTTAGACGGTCTGCATATGGCATCTGTTTGAGGCTAGTAATCCTTTTAGTGAGGTATTTCTGTGGCCTCTCCAATTATTGTAGGTGTCTTGTGAGATACATGCCAAATGGGGCATTGTACTCTATGATTGGTCTAATGAGGGATGAGTAGAGAGGAACAATGACCTCATTTTTTCTAGAGGAGAACCCTTTAGTGATGAGGTGTGCCATGTAGAAGGATTTCCTGACTACTGTGGCAATGTGGTTATCAGGGGAGAGACTACTATCCACCTGTGTCCCAAGGTCTCTTATCACACTTTCAGTATTTAGTGAGCTATCACTTATGTGGTAGTTCATAGGTACTGAGCTTTTCCCAAAGGGGATAACAATGCACTTCTTAGCATTGATCTTGAGGTCATGACTTTGACACCAAGCATCTGTCTCTGAGAGGCCCTTTTGTAGAATGTCATCATCATTTGGTGATTCTATTATGGCTCTCAATTTGCAGTCATCTGCAAACTTTGTTAGCCAAAGACCTTCTGTGTTGGCCTGCACTTCAGAGAAGTAGATACCGAACAGGAGAGGACCCAGGACCGAACCCTGTGGTACGCCACTTGCCTCTGATCTGAAGTTGGACTTGGAGTCGGCAACTTTTACTGTGTGAGTTCTGTCAGTGAGCCAGTTGCCACCCATTTTGTGACATAGGGGTTTATGTCCCGTTTAGTGAGTTTATCAATAATGCCAGAGTGGAGGATGGTGTCGAAAGCCCTGGCAAGGTCAAGATAGGCTGTGTGCACTACTTTGCCCTCGTCTATGGCTCTCGTGACTGTTTCAAAGAAATCAATCAAGTTTAGTAGACATGATCTACCTTTTACAAGCCCAAACTGAGTGGGGTCCAGGGTCTGGAGGTTACCTATGTCTTTGTTTATAAGCTCCAAGATGATACATTCCATGGCTTTGCAGACCTGGCTCATCAGGCTAATGGGACAGTAGTTACTGGGGTCCGTGGCAGCACCCCCTTTGTGGAGTGAGAAAACTGACACTGTATGCCATACAGTAGGCACATAGCCTGAGGTAAGGCTATGATTGTACATGGCACTTAGGTGAGGTGCCAGTTCGTTCTATAGTTCATGCAGTATGCAGCCAGGGATGTTGTCTAGTTTCATGGATGCTGTGTTTTTGGCTTTGGAGAGGGCGGTCTTTACTTGTTCATCTGTTATTACAGGGGCTTTACATTCTTCCAGTATTAAGATGGGCCCTTTGATGGGTGAGGGAGGGTAAAGTTAGCAGTGAACCTATCTGCCAGGATGTTGGCAATATCGGTTGGTTCTGTACATTTAGTGCAGCTCAGAGCAGATCTGAGTGTTGCCATTGAGATTCTTGACATAGCTGTAGAACACTTTGTGGTTGTCTTTGGAATCAGTGTCAATTTTGCTTTCATAACTGGCTTTGGAGGATTTTATGAGGGATCTCAGCTTTTTGCTGAGGCTGACCAGGGAGTTCTTCCAATCTTGGGTTTTACTCTTGTTTGCAACAGCTTCTTCCTTCTGTTGTAGAGTTTGGTTATGGAAGGTGACGACCAGATTGGCTTCCTTTTTTTGGAGGATAGCATCTTGGTTCTGTTGGGGATGGCATGATCCATGCACACATGTATGTGCTTATACAGTGCATTTGCGTACGATTCAGCAGTCATACTTTTATTATCCATCTGGGTGGCTGTCATGAAGTTTGCCACTTCTGTCTTAAGTAGCATGAAGTTGGATTTGGAGTAGTTTTTGACAGTGGTTTCCTTAATGGGGGGTGGGGGTGGGATGTGGATGCCTAGGGTGATTAGCTTGTGGTTGGATCTGACCAGTGAGGAGATGACCTCTGGCATGGAACACCAATTATCCATATTGGTAATGACCAGGTCCAGGATATTGCTGCCCCTGGTGGGGGTGTGGATAAGCTGATCCAAGGCATTGGAGTTTATGAATTCCAAAAAACATTGAATGAATGAGTTGGCACATGAGTAGCTTTCCCAGTTGATGGTGGGTTAGTTGAAATTGCCCATAATTAAGGTATTAGGTTGTACCTTCATATTTTCCAGTATCTTAAGAAATGAAGAGTGGAAATCCTGGGGCATGGTGGGGGATCTGTAACAAGCTACAACCTGGATTGCAGTCTTGCCCAGTGATAGTTGCACTTGGATAATTTCGGATGCATTATGTTGAGCAACTAGCCTGGAGGTGTGAGTATCCTTTATAAATATTGATACACCTCTGCCTTTAGTGCTTCAGTCCAGGTTAGATGGCCGAAAGGTGTGGTATGAATTATAGCCTGGTAATATAGGGGTGCTCTCTGGAGCCTTGAACCAGGCCTCTGTTACTGGACAGATGTTAATCCTCTCCATTTTTAGGATTGCCTCAAGTCAGTGCATTTTGAGGTTTAGACTTCTAACATTGAGCAGCATTACCCTCAGAGTTTGCTTGCTTGTACCTGTTACAGTGGTGAATTTAGCATTTGAACCTTGCCTAAAAAGGCACTATAGGTGTGGCAAGAGCCTTAGCCAGCATCCAGAATCCCAGGGGTGACAGCTGCAGACCATCTCTGGCAAAGCATTGTGGTCTGTCAACCATGTCGTCCCAGGCAGACAGATGCTACATCCCCTTAGAATGACACCAGAAACTTAGCCAATTGTTGAAGTCAATCATTTTGTCCTTGTACTGTATCATTCTGGGTGAGGGCAGGATGCTACTCGGGGCTACTGGGCTACCAGGTACAAGAGCTCATTCATGTCTCATTTCATGTAGTCCAGAGAGGTGCATCCCAGGTCATTCACACCAACATGGATGATGACAGAGTCATAATCATACCTGTTGTGGAGTGACCTGAGTGCATGTGTTATGTGGCGAATACTGGTACCCGACAAGCAGCTGACTGTAATCTTCACTTTATTCAACCTGGTGAGTGGGAAGTCAGTGTGCCTGACTACAGAGTCACCTATCACTAGTGTGTTAGGTACTTTGTTTTGCCTTATGGGCTGTTGCTGGGTGGCACACTGGTGTTTTGGGCTATGTGTTGCTATGGTTGTGTTGGTGGGTGGTGGTTGTTTGTGTGTCTGTTTTGGGGGTCTCTGTTTCCTGTTTAGATTTACATTGAGAACCTCCGCATATGTAGGTGCGTGTTTGGCATTCCTATGTGTGGGTATTGGTGGTAAAGGTTTTGAGGGATTATGTGTTGAGTGTGGTGCTGTGTGGGTGTTGACCTTCTCCTCTTGACTGATTAGTTCAGTCTTAGTTGGAGAGAGCTTGACTTCCACCTTGGCTATATAAGTGCGTCTCTCACAGGTTGTAGTGTTGGGTGGTAGTAGGAGAGGGTTGTCTGTGTACATGAGGCAATTGCTACATTGCCCCAAGATGCCCAGATTCACCAGGTGGACAGGAGAAAATACTGGGAGCTGACCCTTGGACATGCCTTGATAAGAGCTTATTTAATTTAAGTACTGGAACTGTTTTCCTGCTTACTAGGCAAGGAAGGTTGAGTGCTACAGCAATTTAAGGATGATATAGTGCTTATAAGTAGCTCTGAACTATTTCTGGGTACAAAGAGCCAAGTTAGAGTGCTGATACATGAGAGACTGACTAGATCTTAGGGAACATTTGAAGAGCAGACCTTGTGGCTCCGGTAATAGAGTTAACAGTGGCTCAGCGGCGCTGCACGAAGTGCAAACCCAAACAAACACGAGTTTTAAAGCAGGAAGTTGAAAGGGATAGAAGCAGTCCAAAACGGCCAATAGTACAACAAAACTAGAGCTGGAAACCACTCCCTTAACAATAGATAGTCTGTTCAGAGCTTACCACTGCCACTGATAGGCTGCAAGACTTCCCTCTATTTCTGCAAGGTCTGGTCCACTTCCAACACAAAACACAGTCTAGAAATCAGCAAATCTGGGATCTGGACTATACTGGTTTAAGGAAACAGCGGGAAATGAGGAGGCAGATAGGATTTTTGCAGTAGCTATTTTTTTTTGCAGAAGTAGGGAAGTAAAAAAATACACCAAAATACAATAACAAAGCTCTAAATCACTACAGCACTTGAGTGTGTAGCCTGTAACAGTAAATGCAATTTGAAACAAATGATCTGGTTAAGTGCAATGTACAAAACTGACAGAAATGCAGTTAAATAATTAAACACAGTAGTAAAACACTTTTTATGACACCCCTGGGGAAAACTCCAAGGACTACACCCCTGAGCCACACTGGAGACTATTGTCACATGGCCTGATGCCAAGGTATTCCCTTTGCCTAGCCTTGTACAGCCTTCAGACCCATTCACCTACTACACACCTGTGAAGCAATGAACCTATGCATCTCGGTACTGGCAAGTGTGTGTGTGTGGCTGTGTGTGTGTGTGTGTGTGTGTGTGTGTGTGTGTGTGTGTGTGTGTGTGTGTGTGTGTGTGTGTGTGTGTGTGTGTGTGTGTGTGTGTGTGTGTGTGTGTGTGTGTGTGATTCACAATCACTACACCTCCCATTGTCCTACTATAGCACGCCTCCTGATGTCATTCACCTTGAAATAAATGTTTGACAATGGTTCAGCCATATGAGCTCTATGGTGCTTGCGATAACTGCATAATACTGTAGTGTAGCAAACTCATTAGGTAGGAGTTCTAATCCTAATCCTGCCAACTGTGATAATGTGTGTGTTTCCCTGAGAGTGTGTGTGTGTGTGTCTTTGTTGACACCTACTTTTGCGGACATTCACACTTACTACACTTCTCTTACCCCTCCTTTAGCACTGTTGCTGATGTCACTCACCTTCAAAATTACCTTTGGACAGCTTTCCAGCATATATGCTCCATGGTGAGTGCAATAACTGTAACACTGTAATAGCAATACGTAGTCAGGTAGGGGTTTGAAACTCAGTACCAGTAAGTGTGTGTTTGTGTGTGTGTGTCATCAGTATCCTGTGTGGGTGTGGAGGAGATTGTGTAATGGCAGGATCCATTGCAGTGTGGGTTTCGCTACATCATAATATTGAGGACCTATATGTCCCAATGTCCACATTACAAGGCCAACAGTTTTCAAACACTAAAAATAAAAAACACTGCCACAATCAGAGACCAACAAATCTAAATTATCGTAAACCTTCTTTAATCAATGCTTTCGTCAACAAGACTTCATCAGAAATATTGAAACTTACATACAACTCACTATAAATACTCTCGACGTAATAAGAATGAAATTGGAAATCATTCAATTAACTAATCAAATTTACATAATTAAGAGCAACTTCATTAAAACTTGCAAAAACCTAATAAAAATAAAATTTACAATTACTTTTTAATATATGCTCTATGATTTTTTTAAAAAAACATTTGATATTAATAACATCATTCACATCCGTTTTTTTTATCTGCCCTTAAATTAATTTGCCATATAGTCTCCCTTTGTTCTAAATAATTTTTAAAATCACCCCCTCTTAAACTCAATTTACCCTGTTCCAAGACAGAAAACAGAAACTTATTGAAACCAATACATTCTGTACTGTGTCTATAAAGGGCATTCTTGGTGTCCTTTCTTTTCATGCTGTATATATGTTCTCTAATCCTGGTATTCAAACTCCTGGTGGTCATCCCAACATAAAATTCTAAACATTTACCACAGACAGCTGTATAAACCACTCCATAGCTTTTGCAAAAAAAAAAAAAACTCCTTTAACTTGGATAGTATATGGAATATGAGGCAGTTCCACATATGGTCCCTCCAAAATGTACCTACACATTGCACACCCATAACATTTATACATCCCATATGGCTTGTTTGTAATGTGTAGTTCATGAATCACAGAGTCCCTACCCTTCTCTAACAGAGTTTTTAAATTGTGGTCATTTCTGTACACAAACCTAGGTCTACATTTTGGAGGGACCATATGTGGAACTGCCTCACTGCCCTCCTATGAACACCCCTGTACATCTACCTGTATGGTACCTCACCGGTCATCCGGCTATGGCTGCAGTACACAGTATTGCTGTGCACCTGTTCTGCACCCTGGCATGTACTGTGCACCATACCTCACAAAGTGTACACACCATTGCTGAATGTGTATATGTGTGGAAGTTATGTTTGCTCTGTTGCTCATAGCCCCTATGTGTCTGACACATACCTGGGATAATATGAGGACAGATGTCATTAGTGAATGCCTGACCTACAATTTGCAGATCTCATCAGCAGCAGTGCATGTATGAGCAATAAAATCCAATTACACTAACAACCTTCAAAGCTTACTGTGGCTATGAGGAGTGTACACACCCTTGTTGACATGCCAGCCTCTTCCATGATATGCAGTGGGACCACAATACTGCATATGTTAACATTACACACACCTGATATGTGACATATGACCTGTGCAATCAAATGCAGTATCAAACAAATGTGTTAGTTGTGCAGATGCTGATTGAGATGCATACAATATGTGGGTTGCATAAGTGTGCACACTCTTAACACAATGGTTTGTTGCAGCACCTGTTAAGTGAACTACAGCTGTCACTATTCCTGAAAGGGGTATACTAGCATGGCCCATCTTCACTTGCTATTATTTGGTCACTCCGCCCTACAAATATCCCCCAACTCTGCTGGATTGCAAGGTCAGCTCATGTGCACAGCACTTGGAGGTCACACAGTGCCTTCACTATTGCTGTGGAATCAGGGTTATGTCTGGCACAATTCATGACCTTGACTGTGTTCAGATACAGTCATTCTTAGCGAGCTTTGGATGTATGCTTCAGTTCACTGTTGTGTTTCAGGATGATACCCCTCTCCATCCTCAGCCTTATTGCAGATGCTTGACAATTATGGGCCACACATGAGTGTAATTTTGCAATGTTCCAAATTCAGAACACCATGTCTACCAGCCTAGTTCCTGTTAATGAACAGCAAACCTAAAGGTGTACACTGACACCAGCAAGGTTCAGATGGGGATGGTGGGCCTGAGGTGGAGTGAGGTGTTGCTTGTGCAGCACATGTATCTTTATTAATACTGTCTGTAGGTTTCAGCCTTGGTCTCAGTACACCATTGCACATTGCAACACATGCCTTTGGGAGACTTGATGTCGTGCATATGCTACCTGTAGAGAGCCCTGGATGACCTGTAGAGAGCCCTGGATGATGTTTCCTGTGGATCAACTCTTCCATCTGATTACCCTAACCCATAGGCCACACTTATGCAGATTCCAGGCGATTGTTGACACAGGTACTGCATAGGCAGTACTTGCTAGACATTTCTGCAAGTCCCTCAGTGTTGCTGCATGTTTCTGGGCAGCCTCCATGACCAGTTTGCAGCATGTGTTGTCATCTGTCTTGGATGGGTATCTGTTTATTTTCTACATGAATGTTGTCCCATACTTCATACACACATACATGAATGTCTACACTGTTTTCCATGGTATATGCAATGATGAGGTAAGGCTGCTTCTCCCACTCCTGAGTGCTACCTTTCAGATATGGGATCCATTTCATGGTTTGTAAGATGTATGCAAGCCACTGCTGCCTCTGTTGCAGGTCAGAGGGCAAATGTCATGGACATACTTCTTGGACAGCAGACCATTACTTGGTGTGACATTAAGGCCCTGTACTTGACGGAAGGTGTGTACTCAAGAAGAGTGAATGCTGTCAGTACCTCAAAAGCTGCTTCCATAATATGTTAATTGGAGTGTGTGCACACATATGCTTCCAGTGTTTAAGGTATGTATTCCCCATATTTGTTGTCCTAATATAGGATTCCATACTACACATTCATTGCTCATGTTATGATCACATTACAGGCTGTAAAAGGTGTGGAATGTGGTATTGTGATTTGTCGTTGTGTAGATCTGTAACAGTTGCCATTGTAATAGTGGTGTGTACACTGTTGTAGCCATTGTATAAAAGTAATGTTTCAGACATGTCCTGACTGTAGGCCATTTGTCCCACCATTATATTCATCTCTGTCCACATATCTTGCACTGACAGGTTGTTAGGTATACTGCAGGACTCTTACATACCCTTCAGATATGCCACCATGGTGACCACTGTGATGCAGTGCAGTTAACAGCAACAATAAATGAACATGTACAGAATGCATTATGGGTAGGTGTGTTAAATGCGTGCATGGCAAATACCATGGCCATAACATGGCCAGTGTATTGGCAAACCTGAACAAAACAACTCCATACTCACCAGCTACAGGTTCCTTCCCCAGCTGTATACCAGAGGGACCTACATATCTGTGTGAGAGATGTAATGTCAGTAGCCACACCTATGGCATTGGTACAGGGTGGGAGCAGCATTTCTATACATCAACAGTACAAACCCACAATACTAGAGATTATGCACATCTGTTCATTACTACACTGCAGCAACAGACTATGTGATCTGACATATGCATGAAGATACTTTACAGATGAAGATGGATAAGCAACAGTGGACTACTAATGTATCCTGGGGCCTTACCTGAATGCTCCTGAATGCTCCTGGTCCATTGTTTGGGTGGCACCCATCTCCACAATGCTATCTTCAGATTTCTGGCTTGGTTGGCAAGCAAATGTCCCAAGGCTGCCGAGGAGCTCCTCAGCATGTGTCAGTGGGGGCTGTATGGCATGACCCCCACCTGTGGCTAGCTGGTCACTCCTAACTGCAGCAGCACTCTGATAGGTGTGGGGGATGAGATCAGTGCAACTATGCCGCACCTGTTCATAACTGTGGTTATGCAGGCCGACATCATTTATCCTGTGGATGAGCTCATTCCACAGGGTGGTCTTCTCTTGCAAATCATGGGCCCTGAATCCAAAGAGGGTCCCATGATGTAGTACAATGAAGTTTATGATAGCATCATTCTCCTGGGGTGTATACACAAGGAGCCATTCATGGGATATTTTACCTGGAAGACATAAACAGGAAAAAAGGTCAGAGAACCTCATACTGCAGGATATAATAGGTGTTAATTGACATCTAACCCCCCACCACCACCATATCTGCAATAATAAACTAATCACACAAATCAATGGGTATGTTTACATCAAACCTACTGTTGGAGCATATATCCTATTGTTCAACGAATATTGAAATATATTTCTATTCATGTTCCATGTTGAAACACTATCATTGGTGGCCTATTGCTGTCAATGTAACCTGCATGCCATTTTAATGGCCACTGTGGTTCCATATATCCATGTGTTCTGTTTGCTATGCAACTGTTCCAAATCTGGTGTTTTGGGTTAATGGGAATATCTATGCATGCTGATATAACTAATCCTGGATTGTGATGACTATTACTAACCCACATATGTTCTAAAACTACAACACAATTGCATGTTTGTGAAGGCCATTCCCAGCGGACCCACCTCTCCCACCTCATCTGGCCATGGCACTGGGCCCCAGCACGTGTGGGAGCCACTCCAGGACCTCCTCGTCTGCTGGTCCTGCATCACCTTCAGGTGGAACCACCTTATGGGATGGGGCTCATTCCCCCCTGGGAGTGGGCGCGGACAGGATCTTGTCACTCGAAGTCAGGTCCAGGGATTGGCATGTATCGAGCTCCGAAGTTAGTACTCACAACTTTAACGATCATTGCTCTAATCATTAATGTACAGGTACTATTACAATACCATATGGCCTTGGTTTGGGCAGTGGTATATTTGTACACACTGTATACTTCAACTGTCTTATAGCTAAATTCTACATCTCTTACCTGGTAGACCTGTGGAGGAAATGTTTGTTAACACTACCTGACTGTTTCTACACAGATTGCCAGATTCCGAGTTAATATTATGCACATACCTCTCAATCTCTTAACACACACACTCTGGACAAAGCTTGAAAACATGGGGGTACAAATAGGGACATATTTTGAATATTGCTGTCATAAACTTGAAGAGTTGCTAGAGTGACAGGATTTGTTTTAATATACATTTTCTGAAGGTTTTGTGGTCTGAAAATCAACTATATGTCATTATTTAGTGACTATAATTCTGAGATCATCCCACTGATTTGCCATGGGGACAGAGGAGCAAGCAGAAAATATGAGCCAATTATCTGGACATTCTGAAAAAAAACTATGTTCAGTTGAGAGGTATGATTATGCACACAGCTTTCTATCACTCCCAGGATTCAAACCATGGCTGTGTCTGCGAAACATACAATTTAAGTTTCAGCAGAGTGTGCTATTGGATATTGTTGTCTATTCTTTCTGTGTTTTCTAAGTCTCTCTTGGTTGTACAATCTGACCTTGTAATTACAATGGTCTTATACAGACATTCCTAGACATATTTTTATGTATCACAGTGTGAGAAACAGTGGTTGACATAACAGTACTATTCTGATATCAGATGTTACTGAATGCTACATGTCAGGCCATACAATAACAGAGTAAACACTACCAGTCCAGGATTTAAATCTTTATTGGCAGGCACCGTTTTCTTATCTGACAGACCTGTGGAGGAAATGTTTGTTAACACTACCTGACTGTTTCTACACATATTCCCAGATTCCAAGTTAATATTATGCACATACTTCTCAATCTCTTAATGTACACACTCTGGACAAAGCTTGACTGTATTGGGATACAAATAGAGACATATTTTGAATATTGCCCTCATAAACTTGGAGAGTTGCTAGAGTGACAGGATTTGTTTTAATATACATTTTCTGAAGGTTTTGAGGTCTGAAAATCAAATGCATGTCATTATTTAGTGACTACAATTCTGAGATCACCCCACTGATTTGCCAAGGGGGACAGAGGAACAGGCAGAAAATATGAGCCAATTATCTGGGCATTCTGAAAAAAAGCTGAACAGTTGAGAGGTATGATTATGCATACAGCTTACTACCACTTGCAGGATTTGAACCATGGCTGTGTCTGCTAAAAATACAACAATTTTAAGGTTCAGCAGAGTGTGCTACTTGGATATTGCTGTCTATTGCATCAGTGTTTTCTGTCTAAGTCTCTCTTGGTTGTACAATCTGATCTTGTACTTACAGCAGTCTTATACAGACATTCCTAGACATATTTTTTATGTAGTACAGTGTGGGTAACAGTGGTTAACATAACATTACTATTCAGAGAATGCAACAATAAATGCCATACAATACCACAGTAAACACAACCAGTCCAGGATTTAGAGCTTTATTGCCAGGCAGTTACAGTTTTATTTAAATATGACCTAGATGGGACTATTACTGTCATATTGTCTGGTTTATTCAGTACAACCCATACACACTTTTTACACTGCCAGGTGACTTTCTACTACTTTATATTTATTTGGCATGAATACTACAAGCAGGGCTGTTACTCATCAGCCTCGTGATGCACCCTTTGCAGCCTACTGGCATGGGCTTCCTGACTCACAGCCCACACAGCTGCAGCTGTAAAGGAAATAGAGGCATATTTAGGCATACCTATCCATCATATACACATGCTAGGCTTTAGTAAACAGTAATGGTATGACTACTTACACACTGCTGGGACATCACCCCTCTGCCTTTCTTCTTGGATCCACTCATCCAAGAATTCCCTCTTTCTCTGCTTCAAGTCAGCATAGTGTTGCCTGACCTGCTCACCAGTCCAAGGGACACCAGTGGCACTGGTGAGATCACGGGTGAGATGGTCCCAGGCTTTATATTGGGAGCGCTGGTACTGGCCCTGTAGCAGTCTCTCATCATGTTTTTTTACCAGGAGACCTACCATGACCTTGGACTCCTGTATGCCCTAGCACTGCACCTGGAAGCACAAGCTCTCTCTGACTCCTGCCATACTGCCTATAGGGGGAAGCTGCAACCAGTTATGAGCTGTATTTCTACCTGTGGGGTTTAAATACAGCCAATTTCCCACCCTTTGCCATGATTGGACAGTTCTGAATGTGTTGAGCTGAGCTAAGCTATGAGCAAACCTGCTTAACTAAGGTTAGCAGTGCTTAAAGGGGCAGGTTCAGCAGTGCCTACCAATGGGCAAATCCACTTAACTACTCATTGTTTAGCAGTCATATTTACACAATGCTTACACCTGGTTAACAGAGCTGTGCAATGCTTAGCATTGCTTATTTTTCATTTTATAGACTATCTGCTGTATGGCATTGATTCAGCATTCATTACATATTATAAATTTGTTTACTGTCCCTGACATCCCCCCATGTGCTTTCATAACATTTATTCATGTGTGACTATACTGTATGGGGCACTTGTGTTTATGTGAGGGCTTTCACAATTTTATTAAACTGACCCCTCACATCTGGACCTAATACAGTACTCTGTTTAACAAATATATATTATTTAGTAGCTAATTATAAAAATAAATGTTTATGTACTACTTTCACATGTAAAATGCAAATTGGTTATAGTGGGGATCAAACTTGGAGCAGCTGCTTAAAAAGCATACACTCTGATCACTACACTACTGAAATACTGCTGCTACTAGATGTCTCTTGCTATTTAACTTCTTGTGCTGTTTAAGCTGGACTAAGAGTAGCTAAGCAACGGGCACACCCGTGCAGCTATGCTTAAACATTATCGCATTTATAAAAAATTATTTGTTGTATTTTATTTGTACCCTTCAGAATATCCCTGTTAATCCTGAACCTGTTATTCTTTCAACTTTCTGCTTTGTGGGATGACTGTCCCTTTTGGCTTTGTCCACCTTCCTTACTTACTTCCTGGCTGGGAGGTGTGCGCTATGTGCTTATGCTACATCTGTTATTCTGACAACATTTGTGTTGGTAGGGATGATTGTCCCTTATGGCTTTGACCAGATGTGTTATCCTGATGGATTGGGGGTAATAGAAGCATTCTTCCTCATTTTAAATTGTTGAAAGGCAATTCTGGAGTGCAGGGAGCATGTATATTGTGAGAGCTCTGCTCTCAAACACACCTCCTGTGCTCGTACCCGGAACCATGTCCATTTTAGAGCACGGCAGCGCACCTTCATACATATGCATGGCACGCTGCTATGCTGAACAGGAACGGTCCCTGCCGTGCAGGAATAACTTATCCCTGCACGGCTGCATGCTGAATCCCAGGGTGTATTGAAAGGGAAAGATCCATGGCCAGATATGCTAATGTTGAAATGGAATGATCCATGGCCAGATATGCTAAAATGCCAACAGATGGCCTTTGATAGAGGAGTATGAAAGGACAGAGGATAATAACTCACACAAATATTGCAGAACCAGTGGTATGGAAGCCCTGAGAGGGACCCAGTTCTTAATATGGTACCATCTACAAAATCGTAGCCACTTAGCTAAATATGATTTCCTACTAATGGGTATCTTTGCCTCCTTTAACACCTGCCACACTTCATTAGAAACAAGGGTAACTAAAGGGTATTAAATCTGAATCATCCAGGCAGTCAGTTGTAATTGTATCAGGTTGGGGTGTAATCAAACAACCCCTATCTTGTAGGAATAGATCCATTCTTTGATGACACTTGTGGTAATTGCCTTTGACCAATTGCATAAGTAGGAAAGATCACTGCTGCCTAGCCAGGAAATGGTCAGTACAATGATTTCTAGAGAGTTCTAGAATCTTCAGAATGACCCTGGATGTCAGTGAAAAGGATAAAAATGCATACTGGATCATTTCTGCCCATGGGAATGAAAAAGCATCTGCCTACCAGGATTATTTGCAATGAATATTGGATATATATATATTTTTTTATTTGTTGTTTGTTTTGAAAGGAGGCAAACATATCTACTTGAAGAGCTCCCCAGAACTGGCTCAATTCCTGGAAGACCTTGTTCAACTGTCATTTGTGAGTTTCGTCCTGGTCCTTCTCAAGCTCGCCTGCAACAATGCTTTGCTCTGATGGAATGTAGGATGGTAAACTGTCCCCTCTCAGGCTACCATAGCCAGTCTGCACAGAAGGTGAGATCTTTACCCTCCCCCCATTTGTTTATGCATCACAGGAATGTGGTGTTGTCTGTAATCACCAAAAGAAACCCTGAGAATCACAGATGATATTGATACAGAGAGACAGCTGAGCACATTATTACTGCCATCTCCTGTTTTAGCCTGTCTTGTTTGTTCTATAGACCCTGCACTTATACTTTATAGACACAGCTCCCTCTACAAAAACTGATGCAACCATTTGTTACAGATTTTTCAGGGGGTTTAGGCAGAAGGAAAGACCTGAAGTCAGGGATATATGATCTCCACCAAAGTAACCCCCATCTAAACAAACCCCAACACTGGTATCTGGAAGGTTAGAGTAAAGATGATGGGGGCCATACTGTTTATAGGAACCACTGAAACTTTTTCATACATAATCTTTCTAAGGAAATTATTATTTATTTTTATTTATTTGCAGTTGGTTTACCGGGATAGTCCATTGGGCCAAGAAGAACCCATTTTCAATGAAGTCCTGGGGAGAAAAGCTCCAAAAAAATACAAAGTTACACACATTTACATTTGAATTGCAGAGTTACAATAATTATAGATCACAGCAGGTAGACATACTTACATTGATAATTATAGGTCACAGTGGGTAGTAATACTAAATAAAATCAATTCAATATAAGATACATTTGGATATGAAATTGAAAGAAAAACATCATGCTGCAAAAGTTTCCTAAAGAAGTAATGCCAACTAGGCCAGAGAGTGAATTAGAGGAAATGGAATTATGTAGGGTGGAAGCAGGAGCATTCCCATTGAGATGTTAGATGTGAGTGTAGTGATTTTTTAAAGGCAGAGGGATTTGTGGTGGTACAAATGGATGGTGGAAGGGAGTTCCATAGACGAGCAAGTGCAAAGGACAAGAGATGTTTGCCAGGGGGGGTGATTGGTTTTTTATAGTTGTCAGAAAAATATGTATTAATGTGTGTATGCTTAATGCTAATTAGAAACTAAATAACTGAACACGTTTTTCATTCTATTTTACATGCACTGTTTTATATACAGTTAAGTTTCATATGAGACTGAAAAGATGCTTTTTATAACTGCAGTGTGCTTTCTGAAACTTGCAAGATGCCCTCTGACTTAGTAATTGCTAGCACAGCAATATTCATGTTTATGCCTTTTGGAAATGTACTTGAGAAGCAGGTGATTATCTGCTAGGTCAGGAAAAATGAATGAACAATGCTATATTCTGTAAATGTAATGATTTTAAACAATCAGCTCTGTTCGAAGTATGAGAACATGTGCAGCTGCAGAAGTTTAGAGATAACATAGACAAAGGACTGTTAGAGAAATGAACTGCAATCTATACTTGCTTTGTGCTCGAATTAGCCATAGTACCTTGAATGGTAACATTGCATATATCTAACCGGTGGTAGCCAAGGCCACGTTGTTTTTCTTAGGAAGTTTCTCACAAAATTGATGGTACCAGCAGAATATTGTAAAAACAATGACTGTGAAGTAATGATGACAAAACTTGTGATTCACTACGTCAGCTTGGTAGGCAATGTCTTATTAGAAAATGTATAAAAATACCTGTATTTCCTGATTCTAGTTAGACAAACTCTGTACTAGCACGTTTTTGTCTCCTTGCTGCAAGATTAAAGTGCCTTAACCTGAACCTACCGTGTTTTGATCATTTTTAAAGTATATTTTTCCTTTGACAGTTTTGGTCCTTCAGACCGGAAAGTACCTCTCACTCTAGGCTCAGGTCAGAATTGGGCCTGGTGGCATGTACCCGTACAGAGAAGTGGCCACATCGGCTCTTCTGTCTTGAAAGACCTCTGACTGAATTGTCGTTCGAAACAGGCCAGCCACTGTTTCTGATCTGGGATTGGAGTACGAGTCAACGTTCCGGTGGATCAACTCACGGGGGGTCAGGTAAGGAGGAATTTACCTTTTTTCTGTTTTAGATCAGGGACTTGTTACAGTATTGTTTTGTCAGGGAGATTTGCATGTGCAGATCAGGGACAAAAAGATTGCTGTCGTGTCATAGATCAGGGAAACAGAATAGGTAGGCAGTTATTCTAGATAAACTGTGAAAAGGTGTAAAATCGTGGTACCACGTGATAAGAAGGGTTATGTAACAATTTCTGACTTAGCTAAGGCAACATGGGAAATCAGTGCACGAAAAGTTCCCGAGACCCGCCCCTAACCGAAGCTAAATATATGCAATTACAGCATGCCGATAATGTTAAGTATTATACAAAATGGGTTGATAAATATAAATTTGATGGTAATTTAGATAAACCTTCACTTATTAAACTTGTTAGACAACTTAAAACAGACGCGAAAGGTCAGCTAAAGAAGCAACGACAATTAGGAGTCCCTCAGGCACACAGGTGGCTTGAGGAAGCAAACCGCAGGGAACAAAAGATTAAAAATTCAAAAGCAATGTTCTTAGATAAAAAAGATAATAACTTGGTAATAGCAACAGCCCCTCCTCCGCCCCCTCCACTTCCCTTACCAGAATATGAAGCGAGTGGACAAGCTGATTCACCTCTGCTATACCCAGTTGTTCCTGCAAAATCAAAACCATTTGTCAGAGATCCTATCGAGACCAGATCTCGAACACGCAACTTGATAGGGGATATTGAATTATATGAAATAAATAAAAATTCACAAGCTATGAGTGAGGAAGAGATATGTCCACTCATAGAAGTACCAAATCTGCAGGCAGGACAGGCAGGACAGGATCCAACTCTTCTAGTATATAGACCGTGGACACCGGAAGACACCCGGAAAGCCACAGAGGGAATTCCCCATCCAAAAGTTAATTTTAGAAAATTCTTAGAAGACTTACAAGGCATGAGGTTGAGTTACCATTTGAATGGAGAAGAAGTAGAGAATGTAGTTAGACAAATCGTAGGTCCAGAATGGCACATGATCAGTGGCAACTGGAATCCCCGTGACGCAGAGCTTAGACCACTTCCACATAGTAAGGCAGAACTGGACAACAGAGTGAAAGGTCTGACAGACCGAATCTCTGAGAAATGGAAGCCTAGGGCTGATTGGACTTGCATTAATCAATGCATACAACAAGAAGGTGAAACTGTTGATAGATATTATGCCTGATTATTAGAATGTTTTAATGACCATTGTGGAATGCAGGTACCTGAAGATCAAACACATGATTCCCCATATGAGCAACAGCTAAAGAATGCATTTTTAAAAGGCAGTATTGCACCCATTAGCAGCTTTATTACAAAGCACATGGTAGATCATCGTACAAGTAGATTACAGTCATTACTTGAATATGCAAGACATGCCGAAAGGCATTTTAATAGCAAAAAGAAAAAGAAAACTCAAGTATTTGCAGTAGAAGACAGATCAGAAGTCTTTGTAGTACAAACCGGGAAGAAGGGTAAGAAAAATACTCAGGGAAACAAACAATCTGATAAGTGATCAGAAGACTTTGAAGAAAGAAAGAAAAGGGGCGAATGTTTCAAATGCGGGAAAAAGGGACATTTAGCAAGGAATTGCAGGCAAAATAAGAAGGTAACCACAGAAGACAAGGAGGGTGAGGAATGACTATATGACAGTCAAGAATCACTGGATAGGAATAAACAAGAAAAGACAAATGCAAATGTGATAGAAAGGGTAGAGGAAGTGACAGAAGAAATAGAGGATGTACATGAATTCATAGATAATGAAGAAAATGAAATTTTGGACTTAGCATTATTGAGCTTAGAGCTCTACTTGGCAGACACAAAACCGGAAGTTACACTTCTGGTAGAGGGGAGGGAAGTCAAATTCCTGTGTGACTCAGGGGCTTCACGAACCCTGATACATCCTTCCAAACTACCAGAAAATTCAGAATCACTGGACTACATATTAGTGAAAGCAGCTAATGGACAGCTGTATCGGGAGCCACTCTCCCACAACATAGCGATAACTGACCCAGTTTCAGGGATGACCCAGAAAAGCAAAATTGTTTCTGCAAAATGCCCAGTGAATCTCTTGGGCAGAGACGTAATGCAGATATTTGGCATAGCCGTAGTTCCAACTGTGCAGGGTATGGAAGCACAGCAACAAATGGATACTTTTGTAGTGCGACCGGAGGGTGAAACATTTTATTGGTACAGCCAGGACTTAGCTACGACTGGTCCAGGGGCAGTAACCAAAGAACTGATGAATGTAGCCATCAGTAAATCCCCCTCCCTTGACACCGATAAACAGCATTTGTTGCATTGCACTCTATATTACTGTAACAGACCAGGACCTGATAAAGAATATGAGCAAGAACTGTTTAGAAACCATGCTAATAGGTTAGTATTACGAAATTTGTACTGGGACACAGAAGGAAACAGTGTAGTAAGCTGTTCATTGCCCCAGGAATTCCTAGCACTTTACAAATCTAATCGATTACCACATGTAAGTTTAACTAAAGATAGAAATTTGAAGTGGGCAGACCTAGGAGAAAAAGTCACAAGGTGGGAAAAACAGACAGAGTTAGAACTCTCTGAACAAGGAGTACAAAAGCAGAAATTAAATTGGATAACACAGACACACCCAGCTGTGCACTCACAGGCAAGTGAGAATAGTTGAGTAGCACTCTTACTAGAGGAAGAGGAAAAAGCCTTACGAGACATACCAGAGACTCTCTGGTCAACAGGGAAATCAGATGTAGGACTTATTCGTACAGCAGGACCAGTTACTATCATGCTGAAATCAGCATTTAGACCTCAAAAGAGACAGTATCCCTTAAGAAAGGATGCAGAAATAGGAATCAAACCTATAATAGCAGCCTTACTTAAGGATGGAATCTTTATAGAATCTCCTGATTCACCGTGTAATACACCCTTATTTCCTGTTAGGAAAGCAAATGGAGAATGGCGTATGGTCCAAGATTTACAAGCTGTAAATGACGCAGTTATACCCAGGGCACCTACGGTGCCAGATCCACACACTTTATTGAATGATTTGAAACCTCAACAAAAGTATTTTTCTGTGGTAGATATTAGCAATGCATTTTTCTCAATACCGATACACCCAGACAGCCAACATTGGTTTGCATTTACATTTCAGGGGAAACGGTATACATATACGAGACTACCACAGGGATATTGTGAAAGTCCAACAATATTCGCACAAGAAATGGCAAGTAACCTGGCGGGATTTATCCCATTGAAAGGTAGTCAGATTTTACTTTATGTAGACGACATTCTGCTGGCAGCCCCCACCCAGCAAGAATGCAGAGAGGATACCATAGCATTATTACAATTTTTAGCCACTCAAGGACATAAGGTAAACAAAAACAAACTGCAACTTTGGAAAAAACAGGTCAAATACCTGGGATATGTAATATCCAAAGAAGGCAGAATATTAGATGAAGACAGAAAAACAGCAATATTACAAGCACCTAAACCAACTACCAAGAAGGAAATGATGTCCTTCCTGGGTACTACTAACTTTTGTCGGAGTTGGATTCCAAACTATGCTTTGGAATCTGCTCCGCTGACTAACTTGATATTCAAAAAGCCGATGGCAGCACAAGATTTATTACAGTGGGCACCAGAAGCAGAATCAGCTTTCTGCAAACTGAAACAACTGATAGCTTCTTCCTTAGTTTTAGGATTACCAAACTATCATAAGTGATTTTTCCAAACTGTAGACTGTAAGCAAGGTTATATGACATCAATGTTAACACAACAGCATGGGGACAGACAACGCTCCATAGCTTACTATTCATCACAGCTAGACCCAGTGGCACAATCCTTGCCCCACTGTGTACAAGCAGTAGTCGCAGCTGCAATGGCAGTGCAGGCTTCAGCCTCAGTAGTATTGTTCCACCCTCTCACATTGAGAGTGCCTCATGCAGTCGCAATTATTTTACTGCAAGAAAAAGTAGCATATCTCTCTCCTGCTAGACATCTTTCCTGTATGACTATACTGTTGAGCCAACCTCATATGACAATTGAACGATGCACAACTTTGAATCCGTCAACCTTGCTCTCAACCCCTGCAGATGGCAAACCATACTGCTGCCTGCAGGAGATTGAGCAAAAGACACTACCTAGAAAAGACCTTACAGATGTTCCCTTGGATGATGCCAAGGTGACATACTATGCGGACGGCTCGTGCAGGAGGGGTCCTACAGGACAGAATCTAGTGGGGTATCCAGTAGTTTCTGATACCGAGATTTTAGAAGCAAAGTCTTTACCACACAACTTATCTGCACAAGCAGCAGAATTGATTGCCTTGACAAGGGCATGTACCTTAGCAAAAGGTAAGAAAGTAAACATTTTTACTGACAGTCAGTATGCTTTTTCTACTGTACATGTTTTTGCGCAGCAGTGGAAAAATAGAGGGATGATAACATCTACTGGTAAACCAATTAACCATGCACAATTTATTTTAGACTTGTTAGACTCTAGTCAGTTACCTCAAAAAGTAGCTATTTGCAAATGCGTAGCTCATACCAAGCAACAGGACAGAATTTCAAAAGGTAATGTGAGGCTGATACAGCTGCAAAACAAGCAGCTTCAGCTTCAGAAGTTTTTCTTTTAAGTGAGGAATTACAACCATCTAAGATTTTAGACTTAGAAATGTTAAAAACAATGCAGACACTTACTACAAATGTAAAAAAACAGAAGTGGATAAAACGAGGAGCAATCCTGGAGAAGGGACTGTACATCTCCAAAGAAAACAAACCGATTTTACCATCTAACTTGTTTAGATATGCAGCTTTGTTGAGCCATGGGCAGTGCCATGTCTCAACAGGGGGGATAGTACAGTTAGTGAATCGAGTGTTTACGACGTATGGATTTACAAACTACACAGAACATTTTTGTGCAGCATGCCATGTTTGTAACAAGCATCATGCACAAGGGGCATTGAAACCTAAGCAAGGGAGTTTCCCTATACCATCGTATCCATTCTATACTATTTGTATGGATTTTATAGAACTGAACAAATGCGAAAATAAGAAGTACTGCCTTGTCATTATAGATATGTTTTCCAAATGGGTAGAAGCTTTTCCAACTAAAAATCCATATGCAGCTACTGTTGCAAAAGTCCTCGTTAAAGAAATTATTCCTAGATTTGGCATACCGGAAAAGATTTATAGTGACAATGGCACACACTTTGTAAATCAAACTATACAACAACTTAGCCGTTATTTCGGGATTTCGCTGAAAAATCATTGTGCATACCACCCCCAATCTGCAGGATTAGTAGAGAGGCATAATGGGGTTTTGAAAAACAAGCTTAGAAAATTGATTAGTGAGACACAAAAGAACTGGGTGCACTGTTTACCTCTGGCACTGTTGAGCATGAGAACTGTTCCAAATGCAAAAGGATTAACTCCTTTTGAAGTTCTGTTTGGGAGGGCATACTATACACCTCAATGGAAACCTCTCATGTCTGCAGAGCAGGAGGCTGACAGTTCACTTGCAGGGTATATGAGGCGATTTTTGAATAACAAACTTTTGCAGTTAAATTCTGTTTCAGATAAAGAGCAAACAAGACCATCGGAAGCAGCAGTAGCCCCAGGCGCATGGGTCTGGGTGAAGGTGATGAAGAGAAAAAAATGGAGTTCTCCGAAGTGGGAAGGGCCATAACAGGTACTACTGTCGACACCCACTGCAGTCAAGATCGCAGAGCAAGTGTCCTGGATTCATTTGACACACTGTAAACTGGTTAAGAACTTTGAAATGGACAAAAACCTTGTTACTGTTGTACAACGAGAACACAATGAACAGGTATAGAGTAAACAGAGATGCAGAACAACCTCAGAAAACTTGCATGATTATTCTGGTAGCTATACTGATAACATTGTTCTTTTTGTTATGGCCTTTCCTTTTTCCTGCCACAAAAGTTGAACTGATTAAACGTGATGAGCTGACCATAGACTGGCACCCAAACTTTAACACTTATCAGGCAATTACACGTGTGTATGCTGAGACTTTTAATGTTTCGAACTGCTGGATTTGCACAGCCATACCAATAGCATACGGGGGGTTATTAATGACTGCAGTCCCCCTAGGGGTCAATGAGACCTGGGAAAATTTGGTTTATGACACCGTAGCTATTAAAGCATATGATAAGGTATCACTGTATTTGCCTGTGACACAAAAGGGAATTGTATGTTTTTATAAGAATGACACAATTCAAGTGGGTTGGAGCAAGTGCAATGTGACTGTACATTACAAATGTTATACCAAAGCAAACAAAATGGGTGCAGCTTGTAGTTCAAATTATGACTCATTTCTTGAGTCCATGCATAAGACTATTGAACAAGTGCAACGTAATCCTGTACTTTTTAAACAACTATCTGTAATAGATAGGAAAATGTTTCATGCAGGGCAGCCATTTCGTAACAAAGTAACTACTAAGGTAGATGATTGTTATTTTGTGTGTGGTAAGAAAGCATATAAATGGTTACCTGAGAATTGATCTGGCAGTTGGTTTTTGGGGTACCTGGTCCCGGCCATACAACACACTGCAGTTTTGCCTCAGGGAAATATTCGAAATACCTGAGATGTGGCCAAGAAAGCTGTCAGGAAGCCTGAAAATCCAGTGGGACAGATTGAGGCAAGTTGGAAAGACCATCATACTGTGGGTACCAAACTGACGCACATGGACTTGAGTGATGCTGTTATATCGTGGGCAGGCATATTACCTGCATATGGCGCAGTGAAATCGATTTGGGAGCTGCGAAAACTGTCTAAACTTCTCGAAGTAATGAGTAATGCAACTTTTTCTGCTCTTGAATTGATAACTGATGAACTGAATGCTATGAGAACTGTAGTGCTCCAGAACCGAATGGCTCTTGACTTCACCCTAGCGGCGAGAGGTGGTACATGCACTTTAATAAAAGAAGAGTGCTGTGCGTGTATACCTGATCATCAACATGAGATAAACGACCACCTTGAGGTGATACAGCAAGTGTCGGCCATGACCAAACCAGGCCCAAACCCTCTGACGGACTTTTTCCAGAATTTGTTTGGGGGGTGGGGTTCCATCCTAATGAACATCCTGATTGCCATTTGTGTGGGATTACTCCTATTAGGAGCATGCATTTGTTGTGGTATCCCCTGCATGAAAAAGTTAATCAAAGAATTTATAGATATATCAGTTTCTGAGACTTTGTATCAAAGTACTGAAATTGAAGAATTGTTAAAATGTGAAACACTTTCATAAGTTTAAACTGAATGACTTTCTTAACTGCAAATCCTGAATGGAAGAGGTTGGAAGAAAAAGCAAACTGTTTATTCTTTTGAAAATAGAATTAAAAAGTATTAACAGGGGGGAAATGTCAGAAAAATATGTATTAATGTGTGTATGCCTAATGCTAATTAGAAACTAAATAAGTTAACACGTTTTTCGTTCTATTTTATATGCACTGTTTTACATACAGTTGAGTTTCATATGAGACTGAAAAGATGCTTTTTGAAACTGCAGTGTGCTTTCTGAAACTTGCAAGATGCCCTCTGACTAGTAATTGCTAGCACAGCAATATTCATGTTTATGCCTTTTGGAAATGTACTTGAGAAGCAGGTGATTATCTGCTAGGTCAGGAAAAATGAATGAACAATGCTATATTCTGTAAATGTAATGATTTTAAACAATCAGCTCTGTTCGAAGTATGAGAACATGTGCAGCTGCAGAAGTTTAGAGATAACATAGACAAAGGAGAAATGAACTGCAATCTATACTTGCTTGGTGCTCGAATTAGCCATAGTACCTTGAATGGTAACATTGCATATATCTAACCGGTGGTAGCCAAGGCCACGTTGTTTTTCTTAGGAAGTTTCTCACAAAAATTGATGGTAGCAGCAGAATATTGTAAAAACAATGACTGTGAAGTAATGATGACAAAACTTGTGATTCACTACGTCAGCTTGGTAGGCAATGTCTTATTAGAAAATGTATAAAAATACCTGTATTTCCTGATTCTAGTTAGACAAACTCTGTACTAACACGTTTTTGTCTCCTTGCTGCAAGATTAAAGTGCCTTAACCTGAACCTACCATGTTTTGATCATTTTTAAAGTATATTTTTCCTTTGACAATAGTTCAATTAGGTTATGGTTGTTAGATCTTAAGAGTCTTTCTGGGAGGTGCATTTTAAAGGTTGAGGAAAGGGAGGGACAGAGGGAGGAGTTGAAAATAAGTTTGTGTGACTCTCATAATTCAAGTCATAGATACCCTGAACCCTAAAATCCCGAAAAAAGTCCCTGGCTGAAGTCTCTGACTGAGTGGATAAGTCCCAACCCTGGTATCTGGAAGATTAGAGTAAAGATGCTGGGGCCATACTGTTTATAGGAACCATTGAAACGTTCTCATATGTAATCTTTCAAAGGGAATTACGAGACTCATAGATACTCTGAACCCTAATATCTGGAAGGTTAGAGTAAAGATGTAGGGGCCATACTGTTTATAGGAACCATTGAAACTTTCTCATATGTAATCTTTCAAAGGGAATTATGAGAGTCATAGTTACCCTGAACCCTAAAATCCTGAAGAAAGTCCCAGGCTGAAGTCTCTGACTGAGTGGAAAATCTCAGGAACAGGTTTAGCTACAGATCCACTTTCTCTTGTGGATGAAATACCTTCTGAATAGTGATATTTAGAAGGCAACCTTGGAGTGTTATCATATGAGAAAGGAGGATTTTATCCATTTTCCTTGGAAGCCTAGATTGTAAGGAAATTTATTACATAAATAAGAGATGCCTGATACTTTGAAAAAAGTATCTGCAAAGATAAGAAAGTTATCTAAATAAGAAAAATGTAAATACCTTGCAGTTTTCTGTAGGTTACCACAAAAGCTAGACACTTAGTGAACATCCTTGTAGCAGTATATAAACCAAAGAACAATTCAGAGAACTGAAATTATAGTCTTGACAGACAATCTTAGAAAATATCTGAACTCTGTGGAGATGTGAATAGGGTTGTAAGGATAATTTAAATATAGTGTAGTCAAAAAACTGAAATGAAGAATGAAAGGCAACAGGATTGAAAGGGCTAACATTTTGAGAAGTTTGGAACTTTCACTTACTGGCTGAGAAAGGACAGGTCAAAAAGTGGTCTCCTAGAAGATTCCTTCTTTGGCACCAAATAAATATTACTGAAAAAAATGTCCTTTCTGATTGAAAGGAATGGATTGTTTTATACCCCTTAGAAAGTAAATTGTTGGTTTAGACGTTGAAGAGGAATCCCTAGGAAAGGAGTGATAAACTCCCACTGCCACTTATATCTTTTTGGTATTAACCTTCAGGACCTATTTGTTTTGTTATGACAATTTGCTGCCAAAGAGGAACATGAAGAACATAAAGAACTAAATTCTAGGACAAATTTAAAGGAATGCCAGGGTAAGGAGGGGATAGGAATTCTGCAGTAATAATTCCAAATTATTAGATTGTCCTTTATTCTGAAAGGACCCCTCCTTCTTTTTTGTACATTTCTGCCATGTTTTCTTGGAAGCTTGCTTGTTAGGAGCTTGTTGAGACTTCTTGTACTGCATTCTGTAAAAAACTGAGTTTGAAGAAAAAAAGACTTTGCAAACTCGGAAAAAGGGGGTTGAAAAATCCAAATAATTCCCTAAATTTGTTTCCCCTCTTTCATCAAATTGTTTGAGCGGCTAAGCAGCAGAGGGACCAAACCAAACACCCTTATCCAAAGGAGAACTTATGATGTCAGCTTCAACATTCTCACAAAAGGTCTAAGTACACGCCCAAGCATACCTCTTCATAACAGAAACAGAAGCTGCTGATCTGGACACAGTAGCTGCACAATCATAAGCACATTTTAAAGAATGCCTGGTTACCTGGTAAACAAAAGCAATTAAAGTATTCAGAGAAAGCTTGTTATCTGAAGAGGGAAAAGGACAGTAACGTTCCTCATATTCTCAATATTTTAACATGTGAGCTTGGTGCTTGAGAATTCTAAAAGATGGGGATACAAGAATAAATTATTTCCCAAATTTGCCAGAACTGGAGGGATTACGATCAACAAATTTTTGCTGCAGAGGGCTTTGCAACAGAAGTAGCAACAAGATCAGATATGGGAAGAGAAAATAAGTATGTATAAGACCAATGAACTTTATAAAGTCTATCTGCATTTTTAGGGGCTGCAGGCTGACTACCAGGCATACTGCAGACATTAAGAAGAGCATCCTCTAAAGCTGATAAAAGTGGAGGAACAATATATGGGGTTGAAGAAATTCAACATGAATTACATCATAGTATTATTTGACAGAGGCTGGAATGTCATTTATGCCCTATGCAACATTTGATTCATTCTGGAAATAGTTTTAGAAAAAGAAAATTCGTCTATAGGAGATCCTAAAGAAACACTTTCTTTAGATTTAAAATCTGTTATTTGAGCAAGAACAACAGAGGATGCTCTTTCCCAGTCTATTTTCTGATCATCATACAGGGAATATTCAGAAAATTAGGAAACTCTTTCATTTTTATGAAAGGAATTCATCGGAATGCAAAGGAGTTAGTGTTTGCAATAAACCCTATGACAATCCAATAAAATCTTCCTTATCTATATAAACACAGCCTGATGAAGATAAATGCTTAACATTTGTTTCTTTTTACTAGGGAAATCACTAGAAAGACACCAGTTCCTGGATGGAGCTTCACCCTTTGAAATACCTCTCCTAGCCTGGCTATACAGAGAGGCACTCCCCACTCCCTCTGCCAAGATCAACAAAAGTGGCTGTCCTGTGTCAAGGGCATCTGAGCAACCACACAGAACATGCCAGCCCCCCCCCCCACCACATCCTTTGTGGCTAAAGAAACAACACAAGAGAGGCTTGGTGTCACAAATAAAAGAACCAGAAGTGGCCATAAAAGAGGTATCCATCAGTGTCTGAAGCACAGAATGAGCCTTCTATATAGGCAAGGGCTCTTTAATTTCTTTTGTTATGTATTTTTTTTTATGTCTGAAAGAAGTTAGAACTGTGGGGCACATATGCTGTGGCATGATTTTTGTCAGAAAAGAAACTTGAATTGTGGTTAGCAAACCTAGAAACAATTAGTAACAGACTTACACAATGACACTCCAACACACATAAGTTCCTATCCAAAAGTAATAATTCCAAGCAAATAAGCACAAACATTTTCACAAGAAACACGCAAAATAAACAAAAAGCAGTAAAAGTTGAAAAAAAGGAAAATGTCTGACAAGGAAGCCCATTTCATGACAGCAGTCCCAAAAGAACATTAAGCCTAACTGCTATAGTGAAAGACAACAACAGTTTTCAAAGCCAAAGAATCATTGTGGAAAGTTTTCCTGAAGGAAACATATCTGCCCAGAAAAAGAAGATTACTTGACAACTGTCAGTCCTATGAAGACTGCAAGATGAGGGTTCTTCAGCATGCAAGTAACTACTGGGGGATTAGCACCCAGACTGCTGATTTTCTCCACCAGGAACTCATGCCATCAGTAGTCCAGGCATCTGTGGAAGGTAGCTCAAGGCTCTAGAATATTGACTGGCTGTTAAATCCTTCACAGGATATAACGTAAAAACCTAAGGTTACTGCAGTAAAGATTTAATGAATGAACTTCAGCCTTATCCAAGTGCACCACTGAGAAAGTCCTCTAGTTGCTATAGCTGTCTACTAAGGGTGGAGATGGAGCAACTACACAGACATGCAACAGACAGCACAGACTCAAGAAAACTAGTTTTTTGAGGATCATATAATGGATGGCTACTTCAAATGTTATTTTACAATGCAATGTAAAGCATCAGCACATTAAAACTTTAATTTCAGTTTTGCTCACCAAATATCACTGTATTTTGTGTTATAAGTATGCATGAATAAATGCTTTATCTTCTCAAATAACTTATCATAACAAATTTGCAAATAAGTATTGAATCTGCAAATACTGAGAAGTACTATTTCACTGACAGGAAATGCTTCCACTACCAATGTAGTCACTATTGATATACTATGTTTCCTTCCACTTCACTAGTTCAGTATAATCAATTTACATTAACATTATTGATTTTATATATTGATTAATTACTAACAGTTTGACTATGACAAAATGAAATGTGACATTGAATTAATCAATGATGCTATATTTCTAATGTAATTTTCACAAGAACAAAGGAGACATCCACAACTGTGGGCAGTACAGAGGGATCAGACTCCTGTCACATTGCATAAAAGTTCTGGAGAGGGTGATTGATAAACTGATATGCACAGTAGTAGAATGTAAAATGAGAGATGAGTAGTTCAGATTCAGATCAAGATGCAGCACAATTGTCCCGATGTTTGCAGCGAGACAGATACTTGAGAAGAAGTTAGAGATGAGGAGAGAGTCCAACTGGGCATTCCTAGACCTGTCGAAAACTGATCTGGGAAGTATTGCGGTTGTCCCAGAAACATTGGTAGAGTTAGTGCAGGCTACGTACAAGGACCCAATGACTCAAGTACAAACAGTGTTCAGACTCAGAGAGGGGTTCCCAGTGGGAGTGGGTGCACACCAGGGTTCAGCTCTGAGTCCATTGCTGTTCATACTGGTGATGGACTATATTAGCAAACAGGTTGGAGGGGACAGATCAACAAAGTTCCTTTATGCAGACAATGTGGCATTACAGGCAGATTCTGAGCTAGAACTTCAGCAAAGGATAGGAGAATGGAATGCAAAACTGAAGGCACATGGGATGAAACTAAGCATTTTTAAGATGGTGGTAATGGCAACAAATTGAGGAAATCAGAAGAAGCTGAGAATAGAGATAGAAGGGTAGATATTGGAACAGACAAACAGCTTCAAGTATCTTGGAGGGGTGGTTGAGGAGAAGGGAAGTCTGAATGATGAGGTCAAATGCTAAAGAAGCTAAAAAGTAAGGTGTACAAAACAGTGATGTGACCAGTATTACTGTATGGTACAGAAACCTGGGCAGTAAAGGCAGAACAGTTGAAGAAGCTAGAGGTGATGGAAATAAAGTGCCTGAGAAGGGTGGTAGGATGCACAATGTGGGACAGATGAAGAAATGAGGGCATAAGAGCAGAAGCCAAAGTAGCTTTAATTGCAGAGAAGATCAAAGAGAACAAATTATGGTTATTTGGACATATGCAGAAAAGCAGAAGACAATCTAGTGAGGAAGAATTGGGACAGACATGAAGAAGGTAAGAGGAAGCAAGGATGTCCAGCAAAGAGGTGGATGGATTGTGTGAAAAAAGATCTGTGACAGCCATGCAGAGTGTTATAGAAGGCAGGAGTGTGGCACTGAATTGAGAGAGTTGGTGACAGTTAACACAATACCCTGACCCCATGTAGAAAAACTGGGAAAAAAGGAGCTGATGATGATGATGACTATATTTCTAATGTTATATACATTTATATTATTTCATTTTCATTGGTAATTGTCATATTTACAAGCACTTTGTACCAGTCAAGCCATTCTAACCTGTTGCTGCTCTCGGTTATAGTTGATCTCACTGGGGGCTGTAGAGATATGAGAAAAAATAGGAGAAAAAAGTTCCTTACTCATCTGTGTAAGTACATTCTGTATAAAAGCAGTGCACTATTTCCAATGAATATTATCTTTATTAATGAAGCTTAATTTATGTCAGCACCACCAACCCCTTCCTTGCTTTGTTTTCTAAAGCAGTCCAGTGTCTTGTTCTGAGGATATGCATACTATTATTATACGTAGTTGCATGACTAGGTCTAGGGGAAGTAGTCATTGTAAACTATGGCTACTAAATTGAGAAGGTATCCATCCTAGAAAAAAAATATTGTTTTGTATGTCTTTGCTGAAAGAAGAGTATGATGTTCAACTTTTAGTTAAGTGTTACAGCCAGAATTGAATATCCCTGAGTTAATACATTCAGAGGTAACATAGTGTCTGTGATGGGAGTTTGGTAATTGATCTACTGATATATTTGTTTCTGAAAGGTATGCTACCATGGCACCTTTGGCAGGTTGTCATTTGTCCTGAATCATTGCAGTTTACATGAATGCAAGCATATTGAATATAGGGAACTTTAAAGAACTTCTGTACACACACTCACTTCATCTAAGCTGGGTCAGTTACTTGCTGTATGCTCCCAATGCTGAAGTATAGGAAATGCATGGAAATTCCCAAATGCATTAACTATAGCTGTTTACATGCTGGTGCAATATAATGTTAATGCATGTTAAAATGCTATTTAATGGGTACCGATAATTAATCAATTAAATTTTATGAACCTAGTAATAAAGGATAATTATTGCTTTCATTACAAAGAAGGGCTGATGAATGAAGAGAATGAGAGAGAGAGAAGGTTGGATGATGTGGGGATAGTGAATCAGGAAGTGAAGCAGATTAGTAAGGAGGAAGTAAGGACAGCTATGAAGAGGATGAAGAATGGAAAGGCTGTTGGCCCAGATAATATACCAGTGGAAGCATGGAGGTGCTTAAGAGAAATGGCAGTGGAATTTTTAACCAGATTGTTTAATGAAATTTTGGAAAGTCAGAGGATGCCTGAGGAGTGGAGAAAAAGTGTTTTGGTACCTATCTTTAAGAATAAGGGTGATGTGCAGAACTGCAGTAACTACAGAGGGATAAAACTGATCAGTCACAGCTTGAAGTTATGGGAAAGAATAGTGGAAGCTAGGTTAAGAAGGGAGTTGATGATTAGTGATCAGCAGTATGGTTTCATGCCAGGAAAGAGCACTACAGATGCAATATTTGCTCTGAGAGTGTTGTTGGAGAAATACAGAGAAGGTCAGAAGGAGTTGAATTGTGTATTTGTGACAGGGTGCCTAGAGAGGAGTTGTGGTATTGTATGAGGAAGTCGGGAGTGGCAGAGAAGTATGTAAGAGTGGTACAGGATATGTATAAGGGTAGTGTGACATTGGTGAGGACTGCGGTGGGAGTGACAGATACGTTTAAGGTGGAGGTGGGATTACATCAAGGATCAGCTCTGAGCCCTTTCTTATTTGTAGTGGTGATGGACAGGTTGACAGATGAGATTAGACAGGAGGCCCCGTGGACTATGATATTTGCAGATGACATTGTGATATGTAGTGAGAGTAGGGACCAGGTTGAGAAGACCCTGAAGAAGTGGAGATATGCTTTAGAGAGGAGAGGAATGAAGGTCAGCAGGGCTAAAACAGAATATATGTATGTAAATGAGAGGGAGGGTAGAGGAATGGTGAGGATGCAGGGAGTAGAGTTGGTAAAGGTGGATGAGTTTAAGTACTTGGGATCAACAGTTCAGAGTAATGGTGAGTGTGGAAGAGAGGTGAAGAAGAGAGTACAGGCAGGGTGGAATGGGTGGAGAAGAGTGTCAGGAGTGATTTGTGACAGATGGGTACCAATAAGAGTGAAAGGGAAGGTCTACAAGAGGGTAGTGAGACCAGCTATGTTATATGGGTTGGAGATGGTAGCATTGTCAAAAAGGCAGGAGTCAGAGCTGGATGTAGCAGAGTTAAAGATGTTAAGATTTGCACTGGGTGTGACTAGGATGGACAGGATTAGGAATCAGTATATTAGAGGGTCAGCTCAGGTTGGACAGTTTGGAGACAAAGCAAGAGAGGCGAGATTGCATTGGTTTGGACATGTGCTGAGGAGGGATGCTGGGTATATTGGGAAAAGGATGCTAAGGATGGAGCTGCCAGGTAAGAGGAAAAGAGGAAGGCCTAAGATGAGGTTTATGGATGTGGTGAGAGAGGACATGCAGGCGGTTGGTGTGAAACAACATGATACAGAGGACAGGAAGAAATGAAAACAGATGATCTGCTGTGGACCCCTAACGGGAACAGCCGAAAGAAGATGATGATGATGATTACAATAAAACTATCTCACTATAATGCAATGTATAACAAATACAGAAAATGAATACTTCTTTAGAAAGAGCTTCAAATATTATTTTGAGAAAGCAACAATTACACCAATTTTATAACAGCTATGACTTATTGCACTAATCATGCCTTGGCTAATGCAAAAAAAACTCAATTTTGCAGTACACATAGATGATACACACACACACACACACACACACACACACACACACACACACACACACACACACACATATATGCATATATGGGTGGATTATTTTCTATTGAACGGGCATGTCAACATTTGTTTGGTTGACACCATTTGGTCGACGTGCAAGAGATCAGAATTCACAGGTAAGGGAATACTCCCTTTTCCCAGAGATTGCATAATATCAGAGGTAGTACATATAATTAGCATAGGGAGAGGTGCAGGGGGTGTGCCTCCTGCAAAAACACTTGCTGATGGTTTAACCTGCTCAGGGTGCAATCATTGGAACATGCACATAATACGTTGATGCCCTGTGTTTCAGCATTTGTATAGCAATATTCTTAACATTGACATCATGTCCATTCAGCTAAAACTAATAGATCCATATGTGTGCATGTGTGTGTATAAAGGATAAGTATTGCTATCATTACAATAAAACTATCTCACTATAATGCAATGTATAACAAATACGGAAAATTAATATTTCTTTAGAAAGAGCTTCAAATATTATTTTGAGAAAGCAGCAATTACACCTATTTTATAACAGCTATGACTCATTGCACTGATCATGCCTTGGCTAATGCAAAAAAAACAATATATATATATATATATATATATATATATATATATACACAAAATACATCTAATATATAATAATAATATATAATAAATAATACCTCCAAAACTCACCCAGCCAGGTAATCCTTTCTCCATCTCTGCAGGTTGTTGCACCTAAGGTGGACCTGTTTTACAGAGCAGGAGATTCCCATCATGTATGACAGGTGGTCTCCACGTTTCTGACAGATGCAAGTTTTTTATCACTCACCACCAGCAGTGGTCTGCTCCAACTTCTGCAGGTTTGACTTCTACAGCAGATAAAGGGATATTTTAGTCTGTTTTTCAGATTAGGGGCATGACCCTGAGCTTTAATGGGCTGTATTTCCATGAAGTGCAAAGTTCTGAATTAGATGAAAGTCTGAAGCAAGGAATAGTAGGGCGTGAACCTAGCATAATAGGGTGTGACATTACTCTGCCCAGCCCATACACCCGTATAGGCTTGTTACCTATTAAAATGATAACAGTGGGAAAAAATATGCATAGCAGCAAGACATTTATCTCACCTGGCCATACCTACATGCACTGCAAATATTTTTTTTTTTGCTTTGGTTTCAGAAATAAATGATAACCTTTGTGGAATTAAATATTCTAGTTATGTTTTACATGTTTCCTATGGTGTTCACATATACTGACTGTTCCCTGTAGAAGTAACAAGGAGGTCATACAACAATTTCTGGATGAAAATTTTATGGAGTGCTTCATTTCTGAATTTCTTTGACATGATGCAGCTTTTCCCTAATAGGGACTATGCAGTGTGAGTAAGCACTCATAGTATCACTAAAGCCTGAGTGGGTAAGGTCTAGCTACAGAGAACATTATAAGTGTATACGTGCCACACATAAGGTATAGCATCCTGGAGCTCAGCTGAGGTATGAATGATGCTCACTCTCATGCACAAGCAAAGTTTAGCTCACTCACAGCAAGCAATTATGCCTATAAGAGGAAATATGTATGTGTCAGTGTGCTGTGGTACATAGAGCTCACTGCTGCTGACCCTAATTTGCATTAGAACTTCCCAAATTTTGGTATCACTGGGTTCTCTTCTACCAATAAAGTTAATGAAAAGCATGCATGAACTAAAATATTTATTAAAATCAAGAATACCTTGGAATTATTTGGAAAAGGTAGATCTCATTATAATGTAGTGTGGCCTGTTCAACATTAGCCTGTCTTTGCTGATAAGACATGATATTTTATAATATTTATCTGATTACTCGTGAAATGCTTGGGAATTTGTAAGGTGCCATTTTCAGCATCATTTACATCTGTCAAATGGCTTACTGCAGGTAATGGTCAGTGATAATGGGCAATGCCCAGGACCAGACTACAGGTTACCTACATTAAATGAAGGTGTTTCATACATGAGCTGACACTGTACCACCCCTCACAGTAAACATTTACATACATACATTTCACTACTGCAGAAGAGGAATTGTCAAACCCAGAACTCACAATTAATGCTTAACTGTCCTTCTCAGACATTTTTTCTTTATTATGCAATGGCATACAAACTCCAAAAGTATTTAAAGTATATAAGGCAGACAAGTGTAAGTTTGGTGCAGTATGACTTTGCAGGTTACAAAATGCTGCAACAGTTGAGAACAAGACAAGGGACAGACAACTGAGGAGAATCACAACCTCCTGGATGCTCTGTGGATGTATGGAAATCATCTTTTTGGAAAAGGGAGGCAAAAATGGTAACTGTCAGGACCCTTTAGAGCAAGTCCCAAAAAAAAGACACTGAATGAACGAAAGATCAGACTTACATATATCACATCCGAGATGCCATTTCTCAGAATATTTCCTTTTCTCCAAGGTATGGCATGCTTGGAGTTCATACATATAAGTTCAAGGATGAGGGAGCTTGCCCCCCTTGGGGAGTGCAGGACAGCTTGCAGAACTGATTTGGCAACTCAAGACTAAAGCTTGTGTTTGCCCTGGGTTAAATGAGATTTATTCCATTACATGTATATTAAAACTAAAAAACTTTTGAGGTAATAAATGTGAGTAAGCACAAAGATAGGCTATAATTGATTATGTGCGGCTACTAATAATTGGGTGCTTACACATGTAAGGGTATTACTGGGGTATTAACTGTACTTGATCCAGGGGGATATCGGAGGGAGTGTAAATCTGACATTTAGAATTTATGGTTGCATAAACCAATTTATTTATTTTACAAGTATTTTACTGCATTTTGTATGCCTTAGGATTGTTAAAAAGCCAGATCGACTATGTATGGCTACAATAATGTTATTACATAAATTTTTAATAGAGTAGAACGTCTTATAAATGGTTATTTTAAAGTGACATTGTACACGAATATGTATGCCGATGAAAACATATATACATATCATAACATAATGTAACATATTGACACACATAATTTAATGGCATGGAATTTTTAAGGATTTTTAAGCATATGTAGCACAATGGACTTTATGGCGAAGACAGGAATGTATGATTACTTTTTTATATGTATGAATGTATTTGGGTTTTAAAATAGAGTTAACCCATTAAGCAGGTTTTTAACCATAGGTTAACGAGTAAGGGGTAGCTTCCTTTCATTGGCTGTTGGAGCTGTGGATAGAAAGTGGAGTGTATTTACATGTTTTAACATTGATTAATGATTTTACCTGAAGAAGTCTCACCACCCTCTTGTAGACCTTCTCTTTCACTCTTACTGGTACTCGTCTGACACAAATCACTCCTGACACTCTTCTCCACCCTGCCTGTACTCTCTTCTTCACCTCTCTTCCACACTCACTATTACTCTGAACTATTGATCCCAAGTATTTAAACTCATCCATCTTCACCACCTCTACTCCTTGCATCCTCACCATTCCTCTATCCTCCCTCTCATTCACACACATATATTCTGTCTTAGTCCTGCTGACCTTCATTCCTCTTCTCTCTACAGCATACCTCCATCTCTACAAGGTCTCCTCCACCTGTTCCCTACTCTCACTACACATCACAAGAACTACTTGAATTAAGAATGGATAAAGAGGAGAATGGTTGGAACTGCAATGGTCAATGCAGCAGCATTTAAGAAGTATTTAAAACTGCATAGGGAAATGCTAAAGATAAGAGCTAATTGAGAACTGCTAACAACTGCTTAAATGGAGATCTGCTTAAAAACTGCTAGAGAACTGCATAAGGTAAGAACTGCCTGAAAATAGCTAAAGCTAAGTGAAGCTTAAATTGGAAACTGTTTATGATCTAAGATAAGAACTACTTAAACAGGTGTAATGTTTAAGAACTGATTGAGAACTGCTTGAGTTAAGAGCTGCTTAAATAGAGAAATGTTTAGCAATTGTTTGAGAACTGTTTGAGAACTGATTAAGAAGAGAACTACTTAAGAACTGTTTAAGAATTGCCTCAAAACTGCCAAGCATAAAAATGGATTAAGAACTGAATGGTTGGAAAGTGCCTTGGTCAATGATAAATTTCTTGAGAAATGATTCACATAAAAACTTTTTTAAAAGTGATTAAATTGAGAACTACTTAAAGACTGTTTGAGAATTGTATGAGACTTGTTTACAGTAGGAACTGCTTGAAAGGAGAATTATTTGGAAATGCTTTGGTCAATAGAAAACTGCAAAAAGAGTGGCATAAGAACTGCAAAAGATAAGCACTGCTTAAGAAAAAAACTGTTGGAAATTGCCCTGGTCAACAGAGAACTGCTTATGAACTACTTTAAAACTTCTACATTTAAGAACTGCTTAAAGACTTTTCATAAATGGCTTAAAAGTTGCTTAAATTTGGAACTGCTCAAAACTTCTTGAGATCTGATTAACATAGCTGCCTGAAAATTGCAAAATAGCTGCTTAAAACAGCTTAAAGAACTGTTTCAAAGCTACTAAAGACAAGAAGTGCTTAAGAACTGTTTAATAACTGTTTGAGAACTGTTTGAAAGCTGCTTATGATAAGAATTGCTTTTGAACTGGTAAAGACAAGAATTGCTTAAATGTTTTAACAGTTCTTAAGAATTTCTTAACTTGAGCAGTTCTTTAGCAGTTCTTAAGCAATACTCCATTTAAGCATCTCTTAAGCAGGCCTTAACTCCAGAAGTTCTTAAGTCAAGCAACACATGCTGTGCAGTGCATGAGCAGTTCTTAGCTTTATTATTTCTAAAGCAGTTCTCTATTTAAGTAGTTTTTATGTTAAGCATTTCTACACAGTTCTTAAGCAATTAAACAGTTCCTCATTTAAGCAGTTCTTAAGCAGATCTTAACTCAAGCAGCTGTCCATTTAAGAAGTTATTAACTCAATCAGTTCTTAATCAGTTCTTTATTTAAGGTGTTCTTATGCTTAGCAGTTCTCAGACAGTTTTTATCTAAAGCTATTCTCAACAGTTCTCAAGTTTTTCTTCATTTAAGAAGATCTTAATCAGGTCTCAACTGAAGCATTTTTCATGATTCTTACAGAGTTCTTATCTTTAGCAACTGTTAAGCTTAAGATAAAAATACTTAAATGGAGATCTACTTAAGAGTTACTTGATAACCGCTAAAGATAAGAACTACTTGAAGAACTGATCGGATTAAGAACTGCTTAAATAAAACTGAATATGAACTGCTTATGGTAAGAACTGCTTAAGTACTGTTTAAATAAGAACTGCTTAAGTTAAAGCTTCTTAAATAACTGTTTAGATCAGCATGATAACTTCTTAAAATAAGAATGGCTTAAGAACCGCTTAACTGCTTACAAATATACTGGTTTGAAAAAACATGCTCAATGAAAACTGCTTGTGAACTGCTATCGATAAGTACTGTTTAACAAATGCTTAAATGGAGAAAATTAATAGCTGCTTTAGTTAAGAATTTCTTAAAATTACTGCTGTTTTTAGGAACTGCTTGAGTTATGAAGTGCATACATTCAGAACTGATTTTGAACTGCATGAGAACTGCTGAAAAGAAGAACTGCTTGAGAACTTTTGAATAGGTGAACATGGAGAACTGCTTAAGAATTGTTATATTTAAGAGCTGCTTACATGTTGAAATGCTTAAAAGTTACTAGAGTTAAAAAATTGCTTAGATGTAGAATTGATTAAAAACTGCTTGAGTTAGGAAAATCTTTAGGAATTGCATTGGTCAACAGACAACTGCCTAAGAACTGATTGAGAACAGCATGAGTCCAATTAGGAGGAACATGGTTGGAAACTGTCTTGGTCAATGGAGAACTGTTTGAAAACTACTTATGATAAGAACTATCTAAGAATTGTTAAAGATAACTACTTAATGGAGAACTGTTTAATAACTTCTTGAATTAAGAAATGCTTAAAATAAGAATTCCTTAACAACTGCTTAAATGGCAAAACTGTCCAAGAACTGTGTGAACTGCATGAAAACTGTTTAAAAGTGAAAGAAAAGCTGCTTAAATTGAGAACTGCTAAAGAATTGATTGAGAACTAGTAAAAGTATGACCTGCTTAAGAAGTGTTTAAGCTAATAACTGTTGCATTCCTCGCACAGTTCTTAAACAGATATTTTCTTAAACACTTCTTACCAGTGTGACAGCTGCTTATAGACTGCTTAAATGAAAAATGAAAATGTTTAAAAACTGCTTAAAATGAGAACTGCTTAAGAACTCCTTGAGTTAAGAGATACCCATGGACTAATTAAACAGAGAGCTGTTTAAGAACTGCTTGAGTTAAAATCTGCTTAAACTGAGAACTGCTTAGGAACTACTTGAATACTGCAGGAGAACTGCTTAAGATAAGAACTGCTTAACATCAGAATGGTGGAAAATGCCTTAAACATTGGAAAACTGAATAGGAATTGCTTATGAGCTGTTTACATAGACAACTACTTAAAACTGCTTGAATTAACTGCTTAAATGGAGACTTGCTTAAGAACTGTTTAAGAGGAGAATAGTTGGAAACTGCTTTGGTCAAGGGAAAATTGTTTAAGAACTGCACAAGAGCTGCATGACAACTGTTAAGAATAAGAACTGCTTGATGGATGCTTAAGAAAAGAACTGTCTGAAAACTGCTAAAGATAAGAACTGCTCACACGGAGAATTGCTTGAGAAATGCTTGAAAACTTAAGAGGGAACTGTTTAAGATGAGCCCTGCTTAGTAATTGCTTAAGAGGGAAATTTTTGAGAATTACCTGAGAATGGAACTTCTTGAAAATTGATTAAATTGGAAAATGTTTATGAAATTTAACAGTGGAACTATTTAGAGCTGATTAAGTACAGCTCAAGAAGTGAATGGTTTAAAAACTTCTTAGGAGGAGAACTGGTTAAGATAAGAACTGCTTGAGAACTGATCTTTGTGATCATTGTAAATATAAAGAAACTAGTTGCTTGCAGAATGACAATTATGAACACCATTTTACTGCAATTAAGGTGGGATAGACACATAACTAATATATTTGTTTAGTCAGTTTGTTGATTCTATTCACTTTTATAGTATTGTTTATTGTTTGGATCTTTTTTACCTTTCTGTGTTTTGCTTCTATATCTTCTTCATGTTTTAACAAAAATCAATTAGAAAATAATTAGGCAAATGCAGACCCAATGTTTCTTGTATTATCAGTGCTTACTCTCAGACTGCACTTTACAAACAGGATAACAGACCATGTTATGTGCACTCAGTAATTATGTTACAGGCTAAAACATGCAAATTCTCTAAAAGATATACATACACATCACATTATCTTTTTGCAGATACTAAAGTTTCTCAAGTTTCTCAGTCTAATATGAGGAAAAATATTATATCAACATATATTAAATTTTACATAAAGACTTTTCTGTATTCATTGAAACACTTTCTATCATTATATTCTGACATTAAAACATGCATTCAGTACTTTTTCTGCCTTCTGAACTGTTTGAGTATCTAGGTAGATTAGTTAAGTAAGTCTGTAGGCTGCATTTGCAATGCTAATGGGCTAGGAAGTACTTTAACACATGAGGTGGCACATCAACATATTGGAATGTTCCTGCCTTGGATGAATACTCTTCAGCTTGCTTGCTGCTTTGAATGTCCCTTGCCACACCATATTTGGATATCTGTCTGGACACTACTCATTACTTCTTGGTTACAAGCAACACAAACACAGTCTGTGTATTCAGCACATTCACTGTGAGACATATTTACTTAAGCAAAGGTTTCCAGTTGGTTCTCAGCAACTTTCTGTCCTCAGTATGAATATTAATGGAGCTGAGCTTGTCACAGTGCTTCATACCTCCTCCTTTTGATTGATGCTGTGGAATATTACTATATACTGACTCTGCCTCCTCTTTCAAAGAAGATAGCAGTATCGATAACAATACTGGTTATGTCTATAATGCATTTACTTCAGACTTTCTTAATCATGGTTTAAGTTTTCAAGTTATAATTTGGAAATAAATGTTGATATTTAGTTCTTTATCCCAAGACCCATGAGTAGTTTGGGTAACAAAAGACTTATACCTTGTAAAGAAGAATTTATGTAACTCTGCAAAAACAAATGTACACCTAAGGAAACTCACTACTAATATACATGAATGATTTTCATTATTTTTTTAATCTGCACATTCTTGCACATTCTTGTCAGCCATGCAGCTGTCGGTAGTTAGGATTAGACTGAGGCTATATGTTCAGATTTTCATTTGCATGAAACTGTCTTGGATTCCATGTTTGTGCACTGTTTACACTCAGATGTTATCAGATCATGAATCTTGTCTTAAATATATGGATTTAAATGCATTAATCACATTTTTACTTTCAGTATCTGTTACTGCCAGGATCTTTGAATAAATATCCTCATTGATCAAGAGCACGGATTCTTGAACTAACTCAAATCTGTTCCTAATTTACATGTGGTCGGTCTGGAAATGATGGAGAATCATCTCTTCTCTTGCACTTATTATAAAATGCATTGCATACTGTACAGTTCTGAACCTCTTGCTCTGGCATAATGTACCACAAATGCTCTCTCTCTTTATACTTCACAATTCCAATGAGTGTCTCATCTTTTCTTCTTAACATTTCTTTCCCCAGCTGACCAAGAACTATTAGTTTATTAAACGTAAACATATATTCCTGCCAGCACTTCTTTCCTTGTCTGATGAGGTGTGTTAATTTATCAGCATTAAACATCAAAACATGTATGCAGTTAATCTACTCATTAAATGAAAAGTATTGCTGTAATTAATTCCTCATGCTATATTTATGTTCAGGCCACATTCCCAGAAGCTTCTTAAAATAGTTATTTGATTTCTGGATCATGCTCACTATACTGATGAAACTCTGTATACTTCTTTTCATTGGTGGAACCTGGGAACTTGGGGAAAAATATCCAGTTTCATCAATTTCCTCACCAAGAGGATCTTGCTGCTTTTAGCAAATATAAATGACAGCATGTGTAATCAATATACATCTCTTTATCAGGCTATACACATTTGTCACACTTTTGTAGTTGCAACAACATTTTCTGCAAAGTAGGCAGTGCCTTATACAAAAAATCCTTATATATTCTTTGTAATGACATTTGACCTGTTTGTATTAACACCTTTTCCCACTATTCATAATGCTTTTACACCTATATACTAAAGCAAGGGGCTTCTTCATTCTAAGTGTACCATTTCTTGTAAGTGGATAGGATCTGGGCTCATAAACAATAGGGTTGTTTTCTCGTAGAATCAGTATACAATTTCCATTTTTGGTTGGTGTCTACTTATATTGTCAGTGATTTATTACATCAAAATACTTCAGAATGGTTGCATTGGTGAGCAATTGATTGAGCATTTCAGAGCTATTTTCTTGATCTGTGTTCCAGTACTGTTTTATATCATGTTCCAATAATTTCATTAATATATGCAGCCATCATCCATATACCTATCTATCATTCTATCTAATCTATCTATCTATCTATCTATCTATCTATCTATCTATCTATCTATCTATCTATCCATCCATTTATGGATTCTTCCATCCTTTTTATTGTTCTGGTGAGGGTCATTATACAAGCAAACTTACCAGAACAGAGCAGATTTATCCATTTCCAGCCATAGTCTTCAGCAAATTACAGGTCTGCAGGCATGTCAAGGTAAACTGAGAGATATAATGCCTCCAAAGTCCTGTGTCTTCCCTGGATCCTTCTCCCAGTAGGCAATATCTGGTGCAATGCAAAGAAAATTGACCGAGTACTGAGTTCACTCTGACAATGACACATAGTACCAAAATTGTGGAATAAAGAAGTTGCAGAGTTCCACAACAGATTTACCTTTTATTAAACAAAAAGAAGTAAGCGCTTTCGCGATCTACACAGATCGCTTCTTCAGGCTGTATTACAATGTCAAACTATCTAACCAAGCATTTTAAAGCTTTACCTATTAGCACATTGCAGTTAATTAGTCACAATTACCTACTTAAAGGTGTAAGTAATATCCCCATAAGAGGTGATAATGTCTTGGACTTGGTATTAACCAACATGAATAACCACTGCAGAATCCCTATAGTATTATCCTCCCTGGTAAGATCCAACCACAAAGCAGTCACTTTTGAAGTCACCATCTCCCCCAACCCCCTATCTAGCTAGGATCAGACATAAAAACTTCACCAAATTACAGCCTCCTAAGGGATGGTATAAACAGCTTCACAGCCCCCTCCCCCTCTGTAAGAACTGGCATCAATATCCAAAACTGCACCAAAGCACTATACGAGCATTTATATAGATGCTTGGAATCAGGAATACCCGACAGGACTAAATCATCCTCCGCAAGGAAGAGTAAACCTGTCTGGTGGACATCTGCAATAAATAAACTCTATAACAAAAGGAAAAAATTGCTGTCCAAAACCAAGAAGGAGCAGGTGCCCAATTGGAAACAATGTCTCCTTAGCCTGAACAAACAAATAAGAGCACTAGTGAAATCCTTCAAAGCAAACTCTGAGTCCAAATTGGCCATATATTACAACAGACAATCATAAGGCCTTCTTCACATATGTCTCAAAGGAAGCACCCAGATTTGTTCCCAGTGTAGGTGTCCTTGATGTCAGTGTTGACAGGAGCTTTGAAACTATTAATGCCATCTTGTAAGAGGCTGTAGTTGGCTTTGGAGAAGTTTTTTAGACTGATTTCTCCTGGGGGGTCTGATGCTGTCATTACTTTGAAAGAGACTGATTTATGATCAGACATCACCAGGGATGGTCACACACTTGTGGTGGTGCACCATTCTACCATGTTGGTGAGTACCAAATCTAAAATGTTTGGGCCCCTTGTGGGGATGCCAGCTATCTGCTCTAAGGCATTTGAGTTAACAAAGTCCAAGAACCTATGAACAAGTGCGTTTTCACACATACAGTTTACCCAATCTACGGATGGATAGCTAAAGACACCCATAACTAGGGTGTTTGGTTGTATTTTGAGCGACTCAGGTTGGTCCAGGTAGGCAGTGTGGATATCTTGGTTCATGGAGGGGGATGTATAGCTGATGATAAATTGGAGAGGGGTGTTTCCTACAGTTATTTGCACATGGAGTAACTCTAAGGAATCATTCTGTTTAACCAGTCTGGAGGTTTATTTATCTTTGATGAATATTGATTCTTCTCCTCCTTTAGTTTTCAAGTGTTCATTTTGTGGTCTGAACATGTGGAAGGCATTATATCCTTGTATGGCCAGGGTGCTCTCAGTGGCCTTGAACCAGGTCTCTGTGACTGCACACATGTCTGCATCTTCTAAGGTGAGGAGTGCTTCCAGTGAGTGTAGTTTCAGATTTAAACTTCTAGCATTCAGCAGCACAACTTTAAGGTTGTTTTTGAGGATATTTTTATGCCGGGAATTTTGTTTTTGTGACATTGCCTAAAAAAGGCACTTAGGGGATAGCAACGGCCTTATCTTATTGCCAAAAGCCCAGATGTGCCAGGTGGAGACCATCTCTGGCAAAGCATCGTGGTGTATCAACCACATCATCCCAGGCTGACAGGTACTGGATCTCCTTAGAATGACACCAGAAACTAAGCCAGTTGTTGAAGTCAATAATTTTTTGTCTGTACTGAGGCATCATCCTAGGTGAAGGTAGAATGCTACTTAAGACTAGGGACATACCCAACTGGAACACATAATCAGAGAGCTCAGTCATGTCTCTCTTCATATGGTCCAGTGAGGTACTTCTCAAGTCATTCACACCAACATGGACTATGACAGAGTCATAACAGTGCCTGTTGTTGAGAGTCTTGAGTGCATGTATAATATGGCGGATCCTGGCATCTGACAAACAGCTGACCGTGACCTTTTCCTATTCCAACCTGGTGAGTGGGACATCTGTGTGTCTCACAATGGAGTCACTTACGACTAAAACATTTGACTTTGTGTTTTGCCTTCGGGGCATGTTTGGTGAGACACTGGTGCAAGCATTTGTATGTGTACTGAGATTTGCTGGGAATGTATTAAGTGAAGTGCATTTATGTTTGGGAGATTTCTGATCTTTAGGTAGGCTTCTAGTGAGAACTTCTGTGTATGTAGGTTTAGGTGTTGTACACATGGATGGTGCAGGAGTTGAAGTATGTGAGCTGACAAACTGCTTAGTATCTGATATACTGATTTTTAAGCAAGAAAGCATATATTCTAGATTCTTAATTTAGATGCAGCTCTTACATATTGAATTTGTGTGAATTAGGAGAAGTGGATTGTCAGTGTACATGAGGCAATTGCTACATTGCCTCAGGATGCCCATGTCAAGTCAGGTTGGCTGGAGAAATGGTGGGAAATTGTCCATTTGTGATGCTAGGTGAAGTACAGCGGTCAGTAACAGGGAGGGGACTAGAAGGACCAGGTATGGCAAAGGGATAAAATAAAGTTCTAAACTGCGAGGGGCTTGATGTGTAAGTCTTGTGGAGGAACCTCAGAGGCTCAGCTGAGATTCTAACTGAGCAGTGAAGCATAACATTGAGAAACCTCCAATGGAGCACAAACAGTCGACTAAGGAAAGATAATCTATCTAACAGTTTGTGTCTATAACTGCCAATAGTATCCTTCACTGTGTTGTAGTGCTGTATGCTGGGTGGTGCACAATTTGCAAACCAGTCCTAACACAGGCAGCAAGTAGCAACAAAATTAAACTGATTTCAAACACTCTAATGGATAGCAGCACACTACACTGGGCCCTGGACCAACAATCACCACTCAGATAGGTCCTTAGCTACACTCTACTCTCACTAGGGTGTAGGGGGAGGCCCTCTTTTGTGAAGGAAAGCTGGATGAGTGTTATTGCTAACCTCTGTGCAGCTCTGGTAAATGAAATTAAACTGATTTCAAATACTCTAACCAACAGTAGCACACTACACTGGGTCCAGAGCCAGCAATCACCACTTAGATAGGTCCTTAGCTACATTCTACTCTCACTAGGGTGTAGGAGGAGGCCCTCTCTTGTGAAGGAAAGCTGGATTAGTGTTCAGAAATTGTAAAAAAGACTGGCTCCAGCAAATCTGAACCAAGTCTATGCTAGGCTAAAAGTACAGGAAAAAGCAAAAATATAGTAAAATACCGTTAAAAATAACAACACACAGTAAAATACAATGCAAGATGTGCAGGTCAAGTAAAAATTATATTTATTTTTCAGTAGTAGCTATCTCCTAAAGTGACCATGTTGACAGCTACTGCTGTCCACAGAGGTTACATGAAAAATGGGGAAACAGAAGAAGGTTGTCAGGTCTTTCTTCCATGTCAAACATGCATGCAATCAAACCTATGGTCAATTTGGAGTTCCCGATCCAACTACCGATGTCTTTGAAATGAGGGAGGAAACTGGAGAATGGAGAAAAAAATTTGCAAACACAGGGGAGACATGTAGACTCGTCATAGAAGACACCTCAGTTGAGAATCAGACTGGAGAACCTCTTATTGAGGCATCACCTCTACCTGTTGTTCCAATGTGCTGCTTATGTTTGTTTGTGTCTTTCGGCTTTTCCAGGTTAGGGATCGCCACAGCGGAACTCCGGTCTGCTAATTATTGGCAGTAGATTTTTACGTACTGGCTTGTCGGGCCTAACGCACAACCTTCAATGAAGGAATGCCCATTCATGCATGACGCTACACAGAAGATGCTCTAACTGAGAATCGAACGGGCAATGTCTAATTGTGAGGCGACAATGCTACCGCAGCACCACCACCGCAGTACTCCAATGTGCTGCTTATACAAATTTACTTGGCTTCACACCAGTAACTATGATTCCTAGGTTCATAGGTTCATAGGTAGGTACTAGGCCCTAGGGCCTATACAAGCCTAGCCAAAAAGGTACCCTGGCTTTCACCACCCAAGAAAATTATTTATTTGTGCCCCTGTTGAGCAGAGCCACAGAGATGATCCCCGGGGTGAATTTTCTATTTCCTATCCAATCATCAAGATTTTTCTTGAAGAGAGCTAATGAGGAGCTTTGCTTGATATAGATAGGTAGTCTGTTCCAGAGTATGGGAAGTCTCTGGGAATCTATCCCTCCAGCATGTTCTGTTTATAGTGGTGATAAGGTTTAGGTCCCTAAAGCGTGTAGCTTGGAGGGATTTGGATTTCTTTAGGTGGAGCATGTCCAACAGCTCAGGGTTTGACATAGCTTTGTATGTTAGGCAGAGATTGCGTCTGAGTAGGCGATATGCGATGGAGTAAAGCTGGAGTTTTTTGAGACGGTCTGTGTAGGGCATCTGTTTGAGGCCAGTAATCCTCTTTGTGAGGTATTTCTGTGGCCTTTCCAGTTGTTGTAGATGTCTTGTGAGGTACATACCAAAAGGGGCGTTGTACTCTATAATGGGTCTGATGAGTGATGAGTAGAGGGGAACTATGACCTCTTTTTTCCTGGATGAGAAGCCTTTTGTGATGAGGTGTGCCATGTAGAAGGATTTTCTGACTACTGTGGCAATGTGTTTATCAAAGGAGAGGCTACTGTCCACCTGTGTCCCAAGGTATCTTATCACACTTTCGGTGTTAAGCAGACTACCACCTATGTGGTAGCTCATGGGTAGAGTTTTTACCAAAGGAGATTACAATGCACTTTTTGGCATTGAGCTTGAGGCCATGGCGCTGACACCAGGCATCTGTCTCCATGAGGCCCTTCTGTAGGACGTCCACATCATTTGGGTACTCAATTATGGCTCCCAGTTTGCAGTCATCTTCGAACTTCACCAGCCAAAGGCCATCTGTGCTAGCCTGTACTTCAGAAAAGTAGATGCCAAACAGGAAAGGACCCAGGACTGAACCCTGAGGTACTTGTCACTGGTCTGAAGTCAGATTTGGAGTCTGCTACTTTCACAGTGTGGGTTCTGTCAGTGAGCCAGTTGGCAACCCATCTTGTGACATAGGGATTTATACCTAGTTTCATGAGTTTATTTATAATTCCAGAGTGGGGGATGGTGTCAAAAGCCTTGGCGAGATCTAGATAGGCTGTGTGAACCACCTTTCCCTCATCTACAGCTTTGGTGACTGCTTCAAAGAAGTCAATCAGGTTTAGGAGACATGATCTCCCTTTTACAAACCTGAACTGGGTGGGGTCCAGAGTTTGGAGGTTACCAATGTCTTTGTTTATACGTTCCATGATGATACGTTCCATGGCCTTGCAGACTAGGCTCGTTAGACTAAATAGGCAGTAGTTCCCAGGGTCCGTGGTGGCTCCTTCTTTGTGGAGTGGGATAATAGTTGCCGTATGCCATTCAGTGGGCACAAAGCCTGAGAGGAGGCTGTGATTGAACATGGTGCTTAGGTAGGGTGCCAGTTCATTCTGTAGTTCACGTAGAACGCAGCCTGGGATGTTGTCAGGACCCATAGATGCTGTGTTCTTGGCTTTGGAGAGTGAGGTTTTTACCTGTGCAACCGTGATTTCAGGAACTTTGCATTCTTCCAGTATAGAGATGGGCCCTTTAGGGGTGAGGGGGGGTAAAGTTAGCACTGAACCTGTCTGCCAGGATGTTGGCAATATCAGTTGGTTCTGTATATTTAGTGCCATTGTGCTGTAAATCAGAGCAGATCTGAGTGTTTCCATTGAGATTCTTGACATAGCTATAAAATGCTTTGGGGTTGTCATTAGAATCAGTGGCAATTTTATTTTCATAACTAGCTTTGGAGGATTTTATGAGGGATCTCAGCTTCTTACTGAGGCTGACCAGGGAGTTCTTCCAGTCATGGGATTTTACTCTTTTTTGCAACAGTTTCTTTCTTCTGCTGTAGAGTTTGTTTATGGCAGGGGATCACCAGATTGGCTTCCTTTTTTTTGGAGGATAGCGTATTGGTTCTGTTAGGGATAGCATGATCCATGCACTCATGTAGGTGCTTATAAAGTGCCTTTGTGTAGGATTCAGCAGTCATACCTCTATTGTCTGGCTGCATGGGTGTCGTGAAGTTTGTCAGTTCTGTCTTAAGAAGCATGAAGTTGGCTTTGGAGAAATTTTTTACTGTGGTTTCCCTAATGGGGGGTGGGGGCAGGATGTGGATGTCTAGGCTGATTAGCTTGCGGTCGGATCTGACCAACGAGGATATGACCTCTGGTGTGGTACACCAGTCGCCCATGTTGGTAATGACCAGGTCCAGGATATTGCTGCCCCTGGTGGGGGTGTGGATAAGTTGATCCAAGTTGTTTGAATTTATGAATTCCAAAAAGCATTGAGCAAAAGAGTTAGTGCATGAGTAGTTTTCTCAGTTGATGGTGGGGTAGTTGAAATCTCCCAGTATTAGGGTGTTGGGTTGTACCCTAATATTTTCCAGTGTTTCAAGAAATGTGGAGTGGGACTCCTGGGGCATGGTGGGGGATCTGTAGCAAGTTACAATTTGGATTGTGGTCTTTCCCAGAGTTAGTTGCATTTGGATAATCTTATGCATTATGCTGAGCAACTAGCCTGGAGGTGTGGGTATCTTTGTTGAATATGGACACACCCCCACCTTTAGTGTTTCGGTCCAAGTTAAGTGACTGAAAGGTGTAGTATGAATTATAGCCCGGTAATGCAGGGGTGCTCTCTGGAGCCTTGAACCAGGTCTCAGTCACTGCACAGATGTCGATGTTCTCCATTTTAAGGAGTGCCTCGAGTGAGTGCATTTTGAGGTTTAGACTTCTAGAATTGAGTAGCATTACCCTCAGATTTTGCTTGCATGTACCTGTTACAGTGGTGGATTTGTCTTTTGAACCTTTCCTAAAAAGGTACTGTAGAGGTGGCAAGAGCCTTAGCCAGTATCCGGACTCCCAAGGGCGACATGTGCAGGCCATCTCTGGCAAAGCATCATGGTCTGTCGATCATGTCATCCCAGGCAGATAGATACTGGATCCCCTTAGAATGACACCAGAAGCTTAGCCAATTGTTGAAGTCAATCATTTTGTCCTTGTACTATGGTATCATTATGGGTGATGGCAGGATGCTACTCAGGGCTAGGGTCATACCTGCCTGGGCTACAAGATTGGAGAGCTCCGCCATGTCTATTCACCAGGGTCAAGCTGTTCCTTACTAATACAAATACATTCCCAGCATTTCAGCACCTTCTTGAGAGTAGTCTTCAAAGCTGGTGAACAATTGGTAGCACTACTGGAGCTGTACAAATACAAAGAATTTCTGAGCATGCAGCTGAAAATAACCTTTAAGCAAATCCTCAGTATTCCCACTTGCTGATTCCTCGCTGACTATGCATTCACAATGTCAATTATTTTTTACAATGCCAGACACGACAAGCCAAGTGACTCAAAATTAATGGAGCACTTGTTGTTATGCTTATATTCACACATAAACACTTATTGCCCTAGTGGCATTATGAGATGTCCAGAATAAGTAAGCAGTTTACATAATGATGGCTTCAGTTTACTCTGCTTCAAATTTAGTGCTCTCAATATTTAAGCAGGCATGATGTTACATGTTGCACTAATGGTTAGTTACAAAAACAGCGTTAGTCCCTATTTGAACATCATTCCTTAAATTTCCACTGCCAAAATCATAATATCATTCCTAAAAATGAATAAAGTAGGAATCTCCATATTATAGCTCTGTACATACCCCCAGGTAACAATATTCCACTTTTAGAAGAAATTCTTGCCTGGATATCAAACAATATAAAAAACAAAACAATCATCTTAGGTGATGTAAACATAAACTGGCTAGATGTCTCTAACCACTCTCCCTCAACCAACATCAGCCTATTTAGTTTTACACAGCTTATTACCAATGCAACTAAATCCAGCAAAAACAAAGATACTGGTTCCATCCTTGACTGGATTCTAGTATCTGACCCAAATAAAATTTCCTCAGCAGGCACACTACCCTACAGTATCAGTGACCACTTACCCATCTATATTCTAAGTTAGACCACTCCATTACGTAGTCAACACCAATACAAACAAACAAGAAATCTAACTAACTTCAGCCTAGCAACCTTTAATGATCTTCTGAAAAACATCAACTGGAACATACTAAAAGCCCTTCTCCTAGATGAAACTGTCGAGTTCTTTAACTCTACATTTCTCAACACCCTGAAAACACTAGCCCCACTCCATCAAAAAAGAGTAAGAACTAGCCATGTCATCTGGCTCCCTAAATCCACTAAGCAGCTCATGGGGTGCCAGGGATAAAGCATGGAAACTATGGCAAAAAGATAAAAATGCCTCTGATCTCTTAGAGTTCAGACAACTCCACAATCAGGTAAAGTGTCTAGTCATTAAAGGCAAAAAAAGAACACTATCTAGGTCTTCAAAAGAACTTTAAACAACATTCTGGTACTCCATTTCATCCCTGCTAAACCCAGGCTCAGAGAACAACCCCTATTCAAATCCATACAAAAGACCCAGTGAAACAGCCACTCTTTTCAATTCATACTTCATTACCACTATATTTAATCTTACTGCCACCTTTCCACAAACTAACTGTACCTCTAACCCCATTCCACCAACTCATTCCATACAAAATAGCACTACACCCTCTCTACCAACCTTTTCTTTCACCCCCATACCTACTGCTAGTATAACAAAACTACTTCTCAAGCTGAAATCTGACTCTAACACTCCTGACAATCTACCCCTGGAATACCTACAAATGTCAGCTAAAGCCATCCCTACCAGTCAGTATACTTCTTAACAGATCCATCCAAGAGTCCTATGTACCTGCTATTTGAAAAAAAAACATATATTCTCCCCTTCACAAAGGTGACAACAGTAAAGAAATTTCCAACTTTTGTTGCCCAATTGCTATGCTCTCTCCATCTCAAAAATCCTAGAAATATGCATTTGTACACAACTTCTACACTATCTACTTCAAAAATCAACTCCTTTCCCCAATTCAGCACAGGTTCAGGTCAGGTCATAGTTCAACAACAGCTCTTATATCCTCCATGGATACTGTTAATCAAGCTTGAGATGCTGGCAGAATTGTATCCTCACTCTTCCATGACCTCTCTAAAGCCTTTGACACTATCTTCCACCCTTTACTTCTCTCAAAACTTTTTAAACTGGGCATCTCCCCTCCAACCCTTAATTGGTTCACTAACTACCTCACAAATAGACAACAATCTACCAAACAGCAGCACTCTTAATCTCCATTCCTCGACATATCCACAGACATTCCCCAAGGCTCCATATTAGGGCCCCTTCTTTTCAGCATTTTCATCAATGAATTTCACTCCACTCTTAGTCATGGATCTGTAATACAATATGCAGATGACTCAACTATCATCTGCTCTGCAAACTCTGCATCTGAACTTCAAAATATTGCCCAAAATGCCTTATATCTGTTGAAACTTAGATAACTATCAACCATCTTGCTTTAAACCCCAATAAAACTAAACTCCTGTTATTCACCCCTAGGAAAAACACCTTCTTAAACAAGTCTGATTTCTATATACATTCCCAAAACAAAACTATCATTGAGGTTGTGTCCCATACAAAACTACTACGCATTGTCTTAGATGAAAACCAAACTTTTGACCTGAGTGTGCACAATAGTATCAAAAAAAATATCAAAAATTAAATATCCTTTGTAGACATAAGCAATTTCTTAGCCATTCTAAAAAACAAACTCTTGCCTCAACCTTTCTCCTACCTTCTCTCCTATATGGTGCTCCCTTACTCACCAACATCCAATCCTCGATAAAAAACAACCTCAAGATCTGTTACAATAAAATTGCCAAGTTTGCAACTAATGCAAAATATTAGTGCCATCACTGCTCCTCCTTACACTTACTGAATTGGCTCGAACTCCCACACTACCTAACATACTTACAATTAAGCTACAGTACACAAAATTATCGACAAATCATCAGATTGCCCAGCCCTTACCTCTATACTTACCCACTATCACCCAAACAGACCTCTCAGATCTGAGAACCAACTTTGCCTACAAGTAGAAAAGCAAACGTTCCTGCTGGTTAATGCTTTACTCCTTCTCGATTGCCAAACTGTGGAATGCACTCCCATTAACAATAAGAACCGTCAACAAAACGTCTTCATTCAAAACATCTGTACGACAAACTGTGGAATGCACTGCCACTAACAATAAGAGCCATCAACAAACCATCTTCATTCAAAACGTCTGTACGACCAACTGTGGAATGCACTCCCATTAACAATAAGAACCGTCAACAAAACGTCTTCATTCAAAACGTCTGTACGACAAACTGTGGAATGCACTGCCATTAACAATAAGAACCATCAACAAACCATCTTCATTCAAAACGTCTGTATGATAAACTGTGGAATGCACTCCCATTAACAATAAGAACCGTCAACAAACCATCTCCATTCAAAACGTCTGTACGACCAACTGTGGAATGCACTCCCATTAACAATAAGAACCGTCAACAAAACGTCTCCATTCAAAACATCTGTACGATAACACTTCTCCACTCTGTAGCACTGTACATGCTGCAGTGTGGCACCTGCCATGACCTGATTCCTCTGACCCTCTACTACTATCCCCTTATTAACATCCCCCTTACAAGCTACACTTGACTACATACTAACATGGCTATCCTTTTGACTCCATGTATATGATATGCACTTCTTACTTGTACTTCTGACTTATATGATTGAAATTTACTCTCACGCCTTAACCTTGCAATAAATCCAGCAGTACATATAAGTAGTAAATACTCCTACCACATTACTAAAGTTAAACTGTCAATATGTTTCAAATTATAGCTAACTGTGGCATCTTACAGGTCCTTCAACACAATCTCTTATTTTACGTTTGTAACCAATGTAGTTGCTAGTAATGACCGGTACTATACTGTAACTTTGGTAGTTGTTAATAACTAGCCTCTACCCTTATTCTACTGTGACTGCATAACTTTTACTATACTGCAATTAATGTAGTTAGCTTTTGTTGTGTTTGTTAATTGTTAATGAAAAGTCTCTTATGTATGTAATAGTTAGCTATGACTGTCTTATCAAACTGCTACTCAATTGTTTCTATTGTATGTTAGATTTATGTGGAGCTTTTCTTCCTGTGCCTCCACTGAAAATGGGCTTGCTATGGGACAGTGAACCATCCCGGTACACAAATGCAAATAAATAAATAAATAAATAAATGTTTTATAAGTGATCTTCTAAATGATTCTCTGATTGCAATTTTCCTGAACTTTCATCTTATACATTGTTTATTTTGTACATATTCTCAAGACAAATCACACCCTCATAGCTGTCATTTTCATGATTTGGAACAGCTATATGCCATATCATAATAATATCATAATATCTTCAGATGAAAAGTTAATTTCCTTCATTTTCTACAGATCATCATTTCTTTTTCTACAACTTCTACCACATGATTTATCCCTTGACTTTTAGATAATCAAGAAAAAATACTTGGCAAGACACCAGATGCATCTCTGGGTAATGTTAACACTCCATAACAATGATCTGTTTTCTTTATGTTACTATTATTATTATTATTTTTTTTAATTAATGAACCCATGATTAGGGGAGAGAGTAATACCATCAAAATGGTGCTCATCATTATCAGAGAGCTGTACACAGTAAGAAGGTTGATTTGGGGGTGGGTTTATCTACACTTTGTGTCTGAAAGCAAAGGAGAGTTAGCTGACCACAGTTAAGGGTCATTCATGTGTCTTATCAGTGACAGACAGTGCAAATGTCTGAGAGCCTCTTGTTTTTTCCCGGTTAGAGGTCACCACAGCGGAACTCCGGTCCGCTAATGATTGGCAGTACATTTTCATGAACGCCGAGGTGCCAGCTCAACATTCAACCTTCAACGAAGGCCCGCCCATTTACACATGTCTTTCGAATGCCCACCCAACTGCGGGGAGGACTTCAGACTCCACACAGAAGGCACTCCTTGCACTCCAGCCAAGAATCGAATGGGAGAACCTCTTGCTGTGAGGCAACAAAGCTACCGCTGCACCACCGCGGATGTTGCAAATGTCTGAGAGCAACACGTTGAATTTCATTACTCCAGCTCTTATTTCTGTCATTTTGATCACAAACATCAGAGTATGTACATTCAGAAAGAGTTTTTCTCCTTAGGTGTTTAAGATGACTGCATCGTTTGTGTTCACTGATGGATGGATATTTAATTAAGCTGTGTTTTCCCTTTACTGATTGCCCATTACATATTGCAACAGTGTATGAAGGATCACCTTTTCATTTATAAGTGTTGCTGTGAGAGTTCAATGTTTCAGAGAATAATGAGTATTTTTTTTATTATTATTTTATACTTATTCTGATTGCACATTCTGAGACGTTGTGACCTTGATGGGTTATATCTATCAAAGCTAGGCAAACAGCAGTTTAGATCTGACTTAAAAGATGTGGGGGATTTGACCTAGTGTTGTGCTTGGTAGATTGGATAATCAACTTTGCTTGTGACACGAGTCCTTAAAACTGAACAAATGAGGAACAGTTGGAAGGATAAGTGACTATTTGCTCATGGCAAGGAGTCGGGACTAATTATAACTTGGTGGACATGCACATTTTTGGGTGGTCCTCATTGTAGATTACAAGGTGACACATTATTTGATTGATTGAGTACTAGATATCAGTTTGGCAATTTGTTTAGCATCCTTACAAGGTTATCTTTATTAACTGTACAAGTTCTGTTTGGCTTAATTAATATGGACACAATATGATGTCAATTTGGTTAAAAATAGGTTAACTAGCATATTAAATGCTGTAAATATTAACCACACATTTCAGTAGTCCCTGATTTCCTATCCCAATTTTACCTAGTCTTTCTTAAAATTTACTGTTTAATAAACAAGCAATATGATGAAAAATGTGCCAAAGGTTAGAGTCAGAGACTTGCTTATCTTGTGAAAATGTAAGCTATTATCAATCTACATTTTCTATTTTCTTTTTATGTGTGCATTGCACTAATAATTTAGAAAGTGCCTCTTATTCTGGGCATTTGTCCCTAATTATATTCAGGGATACTGATATACTGTTAATTCCAGGAAAAATAACAGTTAATCCCAAATTTGAACAGTCTGAGTACTGACAAGCATGGGATGTGCATGAATTTGGCATTTCAGGTGATAGTAATCATTAAAACACAAACCTGTGTTTCCTCTTATATTTATTACTTATAATACTGCCAGTTTGAATTACTGAATCTTTTGTACCTAGAATTTATTTTAGCTTTGCATGTACACACACGCACACACACGTGTGTATGTATATGTATCTATCTATACGTGTGTGTGTGTGTGTGTGTGTGTGTGTGTGTGTGTGTGTGTGTGTGTGTGTGTGTGTGTGTGTGTGTGCATACATCTATATATATATATATATATATATATATATATATATATATATATATATATATATATATATATATATATATCTATAGACAGGTCCACTTCATTTGCCCTAACTTCCAATTGACTGACACCCATTTGCCCGAAATTTCATTTGACCGACACTTCATTTGACCGGCACTTCATTTGACTGACAAGTATTATTGGCAAGTAAATGGAATATGCCCCCTTCCCCACTGTAGTGCGACCCTGGAGTTAGAATATATAGTTAGGGGGGGTGTGGGGGGGCAAAGCCCCCCACTTAATTTCATATTATATTGTTTGGTTTTGCGTTAATATTGCTTAGTAAAACAAAAGTAAGTGGGGGGCTTCACCCCCCATTGTGGGGGGCACAGCCCCCCACACCCCCTAACTATATATTCTAACTCCAGAGTTGCACTACAGTGGGGAAGGGGGCATATTCCATTCTCTTGCCAATAATACTTATCAGTCAAATGAAGTGTCGATCAAATGAAATTTTGGTCATTTGGTCTCGGGAAAATGGATGTCAGTCAATTGGAAGTTAGGCAGGGGCGGCCCGTGCTATCGGACTGCCGGACTGCAGCCCCCTCAAAATAAAAAAAGAAAGAAAAGCATTTTTTAAATTTCGCGCATGCGCAGTAGTCCCGACTACAGTCGGTCTATGCGCATGCTCCAGGCAGTCCGGCAGTCCCCATAGGGGGACACAAGGAGATGTCTGTGCACTTTTAAAGTGCACAGACATGCTGGGATTATGTGTTGGGTCTGGACTGCAACAGCAGCAGTCAGGATCATCGGGAAGGAGCAGTCAGGACAGTCTCATCGGGAAGGAGCTTTGCGTGGGATCTCGCGGGTCTTTGAAGTATTTGCGCGGGCTGGATATACTATGGAGAACAGACAGGTAAGTGTATGGTGCTTTTTTATGTTTATATTGAGTGTGTATGGTGCTAGGTTTACGTGTGTGTGTGTGTGTGTGTAAATGCCCCAGGTGCTCATGGTGGTGTGGTAGGGAATACCTCAGGCTTGAACCCTGTACCCTGTATGCACATGTTAAAGACTTGAGTTCCCTACCCACCACCATTTGTAAAAAAATTGCAGATTTTTGCCTCATATTTGATCTGATCTGTTCCTCATAATATCTGTGGTTTGTAAATGTTGCAATGTTTGATATTTGATGGTGTAGTAGTAGCATTGTTGCCTCACAGCTGCAGGTTTTCAGGTTTGATTCTTGGCTGGAGTTCCTTCTTTGTGGGGTCTGTATCTTCTCCCTGTGTTTGTGTGGGTTTGCTTTTGTGTCCTCCCATGTTACAAAGACATGTCTGCATTATTTCTTCCTGGGCCTCTGCTGAAAATTGTTTTTTTGTTCCAAGTCAGACTGTCCTGATTAACAAATGTTAAATAAAATTGACAGGCATTTGAATTTCAGACTTCAGGTTTCTGAATGTTTAATTCCTTGCATATTTGATGGTGCAGTGGTACTATTGTTGCCTCACAGCTATGGGTGTTCTGGTTTGATTCTTGGTTGGGGTGGCTTCTGTGTGGAGTCTGCATCTCCTCCCTGTCTTTGTGTGGATTTGCTCTGGTGCCCTGCCATCTTACAAAGACGTGTCTGCAGTATTAATCCCTGCGTCTCTGCTGAAAATTGTTTTTGTTCTGTCTGCAGTAAAATTGACAGGCATTTGAATTTCAGACTTCAGGTTTCTGAATGTTTAATTCCTTGCATATTTCATGGTGCAGTGGTACTATTGTTGCCTCACAGCTATAGGTTTTCTGGTTTGATTCTTGGTTGGGGTGGCTTCTGTGTGGAGTCTGCATCTCCTCCCTGTGTTTGTGTGGATTTGCTCTGGTGCCTTGCCATTTTACAAAGACGTGTCTGCAGTATTAATCCCTGCATCTCTGCTGAAAATTGTTTTTGTTCTGTCCGCAGTAAAATTGACAGGCATTTGAATTTCAGACTTCAGGTTTCTGAATGCTTAATTCCTTGCATATTTGATGGTGCCGTGGTACTATTGTTGCCTCACAGCTATAGGTTTTCTGGTTTGATTCTTGGTTGGGGTGGCTTCTGTGTGGAGTCTGCAGCTTCTCCCTGTGTTTGTGTGGATTTGCTCTGGTGCCTTGCCATTTTACAAAGACGTGTCTGCAGTATTAATCCCTGCATCTTTGCTGAAAATTGTTTTTGTTCTGTCCGCAGTAAAATTGACAGGCATTTGAATTTCAGACTTCAGGTTTCTGAATGTTTAAATCCTTGCATATTTGATGGTGCAGTGGTAGTATTGTTGCCTCACAGCTGTAGGTTTTCTGGTTTAATTCTTGGTTGGGGTGGCTTCTGTGTGGAGTCTGCATCTCCTCCCTGTGTTTGTGTGGATTTGCTCTGGTCCCCTGCCATTTTACAAAGACGTGTCTGCAGTATTAATCCCTGCGTCTCTGCTGAAAATTGTTTTTGTTCTGTCCGCAGTAAAATTGACCGGCATTTGAATTTCAAACTTCATGTTCTTCAGAATACATAGTAGCACAACCTTTTTTTCTAGCAATTTTCTAAGTTTATAAGATGAATATTTTAAATTTGTCCCTATTTTTGGGACTGTATTCCCCCATTATTGGCTTTGTCCAGGTTTTTGTGCTAAGGTTGACAGCTATGGCAAGAACTGAATTCACTGAATATGTTTGAGGGCTGTATTCCCTCATTACTGGGTTTGTCCAGGTGTTTTGTACTAAGAGGTTGACAGCTATGGTGAGAACCGAATTCACTAAATGATAGCCATTTAAGTTTCAGTCTTCCTCTCTTTTACAAAGCAGCTGATGTGGCGTAGTGGTATGTTACTCTGACTGTTTTTTGCTCAGGGACCTTGGCAGTAAAATGTATGGTGGCAACACAACATTTTATTCTAGCAACTTTACAAGATTATACAAGCAATGTTTAATGTGTCCCTGCTTTTGGGCTTTTGACCCCCATACATTTTGGCTTTTTCCAGTTTTCTTGAGCTGCGAAGTTGAGATGCAGTTGAGTATAGAGTAGATTTTACAAGGAGCTGAGAGCTGCAGGGGAATAGAAGTTTAGTGCTACTGCTTTGCCTAGTTAATACTATAGCACAACAGGTTGTGTACTTGCTTTTGATGCAGAAGGCTGTGGGTTCTACTCCCACAAGGGGTGGATGCTGCCGTACTGAGAATGTTCCCCTTGGTGAAGATACTAACTATGAGTCTGTTATCAGTTTGCCATCCATTTCGTCTTGCAATATTATTACTAGCTTATCATTTTTTTAATGTAATATAGGCAATTTATTCCTGAGGGGCAACAGACACTTTATTTTTCGATGAAACCATGAAATATAAAGGTGATTGCTAGCAGCAACCGCTTCATTAGTTACAGATTTCTTTAATGTGGAATTATTTAGATGACTTACTTCAGAGATTGTGCATATTTACTGATAATGGACTGTAGAATTGTGCATATTTACTGATAAAGGTGGACTGTAGAATTGTGCATATTTACTGATAATGGTGGACTGTGGAATTGTGCATATTTACTAATAATGGTGGACTGTAGAATTGTGTATATTTACTAATAATGGTGGACTGTAGAATTGTGTATATTTACTAATAATGGTGGACTGTGGAAGTCTGAGTAGTCTTTTTTATGATAAATGTTCTCAACTGGGCAGTTTTGCCATTATGGGTGCATATGGTTTGTTTCATTGCTTACTGGAAAAATGTTCAAAACAAATTTAAAACACCCTCTAACTAGTGTACTGTATTGTACAAGGAATATAATTTTAGTACAATGAGGAAGTTGTATCAAAGAGCACATGTATGTTTCATATGCAAGGGGCCTATGATTTGAAAACAGCCCAAAATTAATCTTTATCTGCCACTGGCAAAATGTATTTTCTTTGAATGTGGGTTTCAATGCTGTTTCAATGAATGTGAGTTTCAAGGGCAGAGAAGTTTTAATGCTAAGTTTTCATTGTGAGACTGCATTGCTTTGTTTAACAGATGACTTAGTGTTTGTGCTGTAAAATACAAAATAAAACTTTCAAATGAAGTCCAACTCATCATAGAAGTAAAGCAGTATGCACATTAGTGTTTATGGTAAATGGAGTGAAATAGCCAAGTAATGGTTCATTGGAATGGCTGCAGAGGCTCCATTCAACCATTATTTTGTCAGGGGGGAAGGGCAGCAAACTCAGACAGGCCCAGCTGAACTATACCTCCCAACTGTCCAGATTTTCAAAGAATGAATAGATTTTTGCTTCTTATTTTTGGTTTGTTCTTCATAAAATTTGTAGTTTTCTGGCAAATCATTTAGGAATTAAGTCACTAAATAATAAGTTTCAGACTTCATAACCTTCAGAAAAATGCATGTTAAAGTAAGAGCTGTTCTATCAACTGTCTCAATTTATACAAGAGCAATTTTAGTACTGTTTATATGTGCCCCAATATATTTGGCCTTGTTCAGATTTAATGCATTAACAGGTTGAGAGGTACATGCAAATAAATTGCTTTATAGAATTAGGCATAGCCAACCTCTCAACTGTCCCCAATTTTGGCTCAAAATGTTGCTCTTCCCCTAATAATCCCTCCATAAAATAGCAATTTTGGAAGAAAACATGGAGGGTTTACAATTAAGAAATAACTGTAATAATCAAAGTTATAGATTACTTGAAATGCATGTAGATTCTTTTATTTTGTCAGCTGCTCAAGGTAGCAGTACTAATATTAAAGTGTCCCTTCTTTGACAGGTAGCAGCTGTATTGTGTGTCTATTTTATATTTTTGCATCACATTTTTGGTCCATTTTTCATAAAGTTGTGTTTTTTGGCAAGTTAGTGACAAATCACTAAAGAATGAAGTTAGAAAATGACAGACATTTGAGTTTCAGATTTTATACCCTTCAGAAAATTCATACTAATGCAAGACCTATTCTATTATCTTTCTAAGTTTATTAGAGCAATATTTAAAATTGTCCTTATTTTTGGGCCTTTGTCCCACTTCTGTGTATGGCTTTGTCCAGATTTCTTGCTCGAGGTTGAGAGGTATGACAAATGTGTCAGGGCCATCACAGTCAGCCAGAGAGATTTCAAATTGTGACATGCTTGTTGCACCCCACTCCCCCATGTAGTGACTCTGGATGTGTCCAAGCAAGGCAAGGAGTAGTTGTATCTACCTTGGATGGGGAGGACACACTGCATAAGTACTACAGTGGCTTTTCATCTGTCCTTGATTTTGCAGAATGGTCTGGTTTCTGTCATATTTTTGTACTGTTGATTTATGCTTATTACTCAGATTTATGCTTATTTCTCAAAGTGCCTGTTGCTCTGTGTTTAAGTAGCAATGCTTTAATGACCATAAGGTAAGCTTGTCTGAGATTGTAAGATGCAAGTAAGCTTTAATAAGCATACTGTTAAAGAATTGCCAACATTGAAAGCCTTTCTGCTGTTGCCATGCAGAGAATACTTGACTAGATAATGTATAAGCCTTGGGTATTAAAGGACAGGATTCCATTATTTTAAAAAGCTCATTACACTTGTTGGAGACTTCCAGTCATCTCTACAGACTTTACCCGTAAACTAAACAGAATGCCAATCATGTGTGGTCCATAACCTGTACAGTAATCCTTTAAGCAATGTATCTTGAGCTTGTTTCTTGTTTGCTTTTCATTTTTTACTTTTATCATGTTTTCTCCATGAAACAAGTTGTCAGGCAGCAGGTCTTTTTTGGATACGAAACATTTTTACAAGTGGGGGCATCACATAGATTTCTACTTTCAGCATGTTACTTGGTACTTTAATAAAGCTGAATATATTATAATTAGAACTGCAGTGCAAGGAGAAGTGGTTTGAGTTGAGTGCTTCTGGTTTTTCTTATACTTGATTTTGACTGGCATTCCAGTAATTTATTTAAAAAGTAATTTAGTTTTTCATGCCTCACAACCTTTTGTTTCCATCTAGATATTAAGTAAGCTGTCATGCAGCCAATGCATTGAAATATTTTTATTCTTCTACACTTATTTTTGTCTTGATTGGACTTTCATAATGATGGTTTGCCACCCAGGGCAGCGTATTTAATTAAAGTTAGTTTTTTGTGGTTTTGTGCATAGCTCCTCCCCTTTCTGGTTGACCACACACCCTCCCCTTGACCCCACCCATTCAGCTGTCTCCTGTGATTTGAAGTCACCAGCCGCCACTGATTAGGGCAAATGAAGTAGACCCATATAGACACACACACACACACACACTAAGGAGTAATGGCCAAAACTGCACTTTAAAATCAGGGGTATGCTTTCCAGATTTCATTTCATATAAAGGGAATGTCATTTTTCGAGAAGTGCAAATCAGTGTCCTTGATTGACTGCACCCAATTCACGATGCAACAGCTTGGGAACTGTAGGGTTAACAAACATTTAATAATGACAACTTCTTTGTTTAACCGGTTCCACAACAGCAGGTTTCTATGTGTGCATCTGAACTCGTCATATCGTAATCCCTTCAGAAGTAACCGGCGTTGGAAGTGCAGGTCATAAGAACAGAAGCTCTGATCAAAAATAAAATAAGTAATGAAAACCAAACTCCAATGAAAATGCACATGTAAGATTAGGGCTATGAGTTCCTAAGGCGTTTCATCCTGTGTTCATTTTCCTCACTTTCCCGTTTGCCAGCTCTGGGGCTGAGCCAATCGCTTAGTGCTCCTGAGTCGCCCCTGAAAACAGTCATTGGTGTCCAGTGGGCAATAATCATAAGGCCAACAGGTACTTTTCCGTTATACCCCTACCACGACTTCCCGCCGCTTCTGCTGTTGTCTTTTATTATTATGTAGTGTTTTATGCAGGACTAAGAAATGGTTATTGTTAAAGTAATGAGATACACTACAGAAATGTGATAGTCTTTTGGTCACTGTGTTACGTCTTCTAAGCGGGCACATGCCTTTTTCGTTTCTTGAGATTTCCTGTTGGCACGTCATTTAAATATTTGTAAGGTTTATTTCACGGTAACATTTTGCCTCTCGTATACACCTGATTGTAGTCTGTCTCTCTTAACCCCCCCACCCCCACCTAAAAAAAGAGACGTTTCCAGAAAGAGTAAATTACACTTAATGCCTATAATTCAGGAATTACAGACTGTCATAAAATTTATATTAATTTGCTTTCCCTTATTCTGTCATTGTCTTTCGAATTAACTGAAAAAAAAAAAAAACCTTTAAAGTTTTAAGAGGGTCCCTGGTTGTCCCAGATTCGTTGAGAGATATGGTCACAGTAGCTCTGGTGGAATTCCCATATTTGAAAAACAGGCTAAGAATCGGACCATCATACATCGTAGGAAATAGGAGACAAAAAAATGTTACCCTAAAAATAAACCTTACAAATATTTCAGTGATGACGTGCCAACAGGAAAACGCATCTGTCCCACTTTACGAGGGACAGTCTCTCTTTACGCAGTTGTGTCCTGCAAAAAAAAAAAAAAAATAGTAAATGTTCTGATATTTTAGGACAAAAATATTTCCTAAGTTTTCTTTAATAGTTGCATAAAACAATACTTTTCCAGATAATAATAATAATAATGATAATAATAATAATAATATACTTATTGAGATAGAAGCGTCTGATTTAATGATGTGAAGGGCACAACTTCAGAAGCCACTAGCATTTATAATTTTCTGATTTGAGACGTCCACATCAAATACATGTAAGAAAAAAAAGTTTTGAACACCGTCCTCGTGGAAGAGAAGTATACTACCTATGTATTTGTATATGCCTGCCCATTTTTATCTTTGGGTGTGACTTGGAAAAGAAAGCAGTAAGCAAATTATGAAAGTGAAAATGCTTATGTAGTTTTAAAGGGAACATGGCATTTACCAAGGAACCCCAGATCGTCCTTCTTCAGACACGCGTGTGCCCTGAAAACGCCGGGTCCCTGTCCATCAGCGCTACACATGATACTGGATGCCAGGAGGACTTGCAATGCCCAGTCTGTGCTGAATTATTTGAAGACCCAGTTGTAGTGGAATGCGGGCACAGCTTTTGCAGAGCTTGTATTGAGAGCTTTTGGAACAAAGAAAAAGAGCAGCACTGCCCCAAATGTCAGGAAGGCACAACGAAGTTGTACTTTATTAGTCGATCCCTTGCTGCCCTGGCATTAAAAGCCAAAAATTCCAGCTTGGAATACCCTTCAAAAAAGGACAAAATACAAGTGACCTTGGGAAAAGTAGAAAAGCTACAGCTGCAGGAGATTAGTAGCGCGCAGTGGCTTGAAGATGACCGGTGCAAAAGTACGGCTTTCAGTCTGGACAACGGGCTTAGCGAACCCCAGTTAAGTGAACCCAACTCTCCAAACGGCAGGCCTCATTTGCTGTCAGACGGGAACAGCAAGGCTTTTACCCGCCTGAAAAAATTGAAAGACAAGGCACTGACTCCAATTCTAAAAAATAATGTTAGGGCTGCAAGCTATGACGGGGATGCTGCAGCCCACCTGGGCAAAGTGGAGAGTCCGAGGTTGCACAGTCCTAAACGGAGATACATTTGGGAAAATGAAGCCAGCGTGACCCCGGAGGTGGCAGTCCTACAGGAAGCAGTTCATAAGGTAACAGCAGGCACCATTTAGAAATGTTACTAGGTAATTAGAGAATGAGAGAGGCGAAATACTATCATGTTACTTAGAGTAGCACATTTATTGCCTCTGGTGTTCGGGCAGAATAAATAACACCGCTATGAGAGTCATAGCAACTGAGAAATTCAGGAGATTCAACAATCAAAACATACATGTTTCATGCAAAACTATTTATAGTGCATTGTACTACAGTGTCTGGCACTGCGGTGGTGGTGCTGCGGTAGCGTTGTTGCCTCCCCGTAAGACGTTGTCCTGTTTGATTCTCAGCTTGAGCGTTTCCTGTGTGGATACATGCGTGAATGGGCTTACCTTCGTTGAAGGTTGTGAGTTAGGGCCGGCAACTTGGCACGTAAAATTTACTGTCAATCATGAGCGGACCGGAGTTCTGCTGTGGCGACCCATAAGCGGGAAAAGCCGACGGACGCAACATACTATAGGGTCTTGACAACGGGTATTTATCATCATAATATATTATTACATTTTCAACAATGAAGGGATAAGTTTGCGCCCTTCCCCGCACACACACACACACACACACACACACACACACACACACACACGCACACACAAAAGGGATGCGTCCTAGTAACTACAGTCCATAAATCAAAAGTAGTAAGTCCATAGCTCTCAAGTGTACCTCATTTTGAGTTTTAAAAAGTCCATATACCTCACATTTTATCATTGAAAGGGCCTGCTATTCATTCAGTGTTTTATTTATTTATTTTTGTAACAAATATCCACGGTAAATACTATCAAATCACATAATTCACCAAAATATTTGTTTATAACTATAAACCAACACATTTTAACCATCTTGTGAGCTCCATAGTTGAAGCTGTTAGTATGGGGATTGCAAGTTTTCTACATTTCCCCCATTTATTCCACATTAGGAGAGATAGTGATGTTCAACATTAGATCATTACTGCAGTAGCCTAAGCTACATGGAACATCCTTTCAAAGGATTGGAACAGGCACAATCTAACCATATTTAAGTATTGTCAGTACCTAGGGAGCCAAAACTTCAGAACGTTCTTGTCAGTGAGAAGAATACTCCTCTGTGGCCTTTGTATCATCTACAATCGGCCAGTGCTTTTACAAGGCTCGGCAGATATGTTCCCCACTGAATTCCACCTTCCCTAGCTTAATATTTCTGAAGGAAATGGTTTATTTTTAGTCAAAACGTTATTTCTAAGTAGTATAATAGATTTTTTTAAGTTTTATTACTATTTTTTTTTACCTCAGAATCTTATGTTTTCTCTGAAGGTTTCTTGAAGGTATTCCCTTGTAAATAGTTACATTTTGAGAAGAAAATCTCAGCTATTTCAAATGTTATTGTCATGAGCATGGACTTTTGGTTTTGAGGGTGAGCTATTAAAATTTTACCTCAATACTTTCAGTTCTTGTCATTTTTTACCAACTTAATCTAAGCTCTACAAACTGATTGTTAGGCATCTTTTTTGTCTGACAGTCTGCTATGGATCTGTGTGGGAATTTCCTGGTTTGTTTTTTATGTGGATAGGGGTACTGCTTTTGTATAACAGTGCTGGTGAGAGGCCAGAACTAGTGTGCTTGGTGCTTGACACTAACAAATGAAAAGTGAATAGAGGAACTGGTGTTACCTTCTTATATAAAAAAAAGAAAGTGATTTTTTTTTTCTTAGAAGGTAACATCAAGTCCTCTAGGCTCCTTTTCTAGCTAGGACATATACCTGGGTCCTGGTAAATCTAGTGATACTTCCCTCAATTCACAAGATGAAAAAAGTTACCCAGGAGGCGTTGGCTTTCAATCCAGTTTCCTCTCTGCCTCAGCCACAAGCAGATGACCCACAGTGGCCATCAGTTGCTCCTTGGACCACTCATCTTTTTTTCCTGTAAGTCCCACTGATGTTGCCCTTGAGAAAGCCACTAATAACCACTGGGAAGCAGGCTTGTCTTCTACAGCTGTTTAGTTGGTATTCCTGGGCAAGGAATAACCACCCTTGATGGCACTGGGGAAGAGACTAGGAGATACTCCTCTGCTAGGCCACTCTGAGCAGCAGCTTTCTTGGAGAATGGACCATCATTTTAGTTGCTCTTTTCCTGAGTTGTCCCCCAAGAAAAAACAGATTAGAACACTTTACATTTTCCCCTCCTAAAACCCATGGAGAACATCAGTTAGACTTTGCAAAGGTATTCAGAGCCTTTCACTCTTTTAATACTGACTTCTTTCTTACTTTTAAAAGATATTCCTCTCTCTCAGATTTTGATTCTCAGTTGAAGGGATAGGATTAAGACTGAAAATGAATTTCTCAAGCCTCTACTTTAGGGAACCCGATTCTGAAAAAAAAAGTTAATCCTCACATTCTTCTCTTGACAACTTGCTTTTTCCTAATACTATTGTAGAATTAAGTAGTTTTTTCTGATTGAACAAAAAGAAATTTCAGAATCTCAGCAAAAATAGTACGATTGGTTACAGGTCGATTTTCCTCAATCTGTACCTGTTCCTCCTCTGTTGTCAGTCCTAGAGGTACCTTCATAGCAGCTTGTAATTTTCCTGACAGTCAGTCACCTCCTCCAAAAAAGTATGATAGATTGTGTGAGGTACTCCAAGCACACACATTTTTTTTACTAACCCAGGTCAAATCCTGCAGTAATTTCTGTTGGTCAGCTTCTGTTAAACTCGTTATAGAGATTAATAGGTTAGTACTAGGCTAACTGCCTTTATGATCCATTTTAAGCCTAACCAATTAGTCCTTGTGAGATTCAAACCCTTCACCTTATATTTAGAAGGCAAACACCTTAACCATTAGGCCACCCTCTTAAACCCTCATGCAGTTCCATCTTAAACTGGGAAAAGACTTTGATAGGTTTGGGAAGAAAGTTTATTTTCCTCCTCCTCCTCCTTGGCCTTCAGACTAGCAAATTGTCACATTCATATGTCTAAATTTCACCTGGCTTCCTTTGATAATGTGAAGAAATGAATTGCTGAGATACCTTTGTCAGAAACTAATGCATCCCTAAATTCTGTTCTATCTTCTGTGCCTCAGATAACCAAGCATTTTTTAAAACGTGCTTATGAGATGGCTGATGATGTTAAAAGCACGGTTGCCACTCAATGTGTGATGAGAAAATTTTCTTGGATACATTCTCAGTATTTACCAAAGGATGTAAAAACAAAAATTCTGAATGCTCATCTGGCTAGAGAAGTGTTATTTGGACTGTCCTGTACTGAGGTCCTTAAAAGGTTTGATGAAAAGGGAAAGTTACTTCAGTGGGTTATCCAGAGTTTTTTTAACCCCCTCCTCATCAAAAATATAATAGAAACTTTTCTTCCATTTCAGGCTGTTCATTCTTGAATGGAACAAATTTTCCCAACAAGGCTGTGGTAAGCAAATATTCAAAAAGCAGTGACAGGGAGGTTCAAAGAAAAAAGAAAGATCTTCCAAAAATTAAAGACAAGCTAAGAAAATTGATTGACAACTTGGTCCCTCAAGTGTTTCCTCCTCCCCATCCTTGCGTTCTCTTTGGTGCCACATAAAGTCAGACTCTTGCATCCTGAGAATCAATCAAAAAGTGTTACAGCTGGCTGTGGGATTCCCTTCCTACCTTCCAAGGGATTCCTCCACACCCCCAAAATCAGACCTCACTATTCATTCCTATTCTACATTAGATGCAGTCTTAGGGAGTGTTAGAACCTGCTCCCTCCAGACCTAAGAGGAAAATGACTTTATGCATTTATATGCTGGACCCAAATAAAGCAGGAACTTGGAGACCTGCCCTATATCTTTATTTTCTAAACCTTCATATCAAAATCGCAAAATTTGAAATATTGTCTCTTCCATCCCTGTTGCCTCTCATTCCATCTGTCAGTTTTTTAATAACCTTGGGTTTCAAATATGCTTATTATCACATCCCAATCTTCAAATATTTCTGATACATTTTTTAGAGTCTGGTTCACATTTTAGTTTTCTGTTTTGTCTTTTGGATTATTTACAGTAACAATAGTGTTTATAAAGTATATGCTCATTTTCCCATATTTAGACAATTGACTGATATTTGCAGATCCCTTCATAGCCTGTCAAAAGTCACTGACTTGAGTAATAAACCTCTTTCCCAGACTGGGATATCAGGTAAACAAAAATAATTCTTTTACTATTCCTCTCCACAAGTCTCCACAAAATAATGATTCTGGGATTTCTACTGAATACATCCCTAATAATGTCTTTTCTTCCTCGGGAGAAAATGGAAAGTCACAAGAAACAGTTTCTGATCTTTTGCAAATAAACACAGCCATCTGCCAGGGAATA
>NC_056744.1:1588330258-1588405258 GCF_019279795.1 Protopterus annectens
AGTTTCAAGATGCAGAATTCCCTGATATTATAGGCGAGGCTGTTACTCCTGCAACAAGGTTGTATATTTGTAGACCCTCTTAATGATCTTCATTTGCTGTTATGTATTTATTTATTTATGTGTTTATTTATTTGTTTGTTTATTTATTTATTTATTATTTGATAACTGGGTAGGTGAACTCGTCCAAAGATTCGTTTCAACCATGCATGTGGCACAAAAATGCAAGCAAAGTAGAATACAGGAAGTAAATAATTATAAAGAATATTATAATAGTGGCACAAAGAATATTTACAAAATGATAGCGCAGAGCATATTTACACCTTAGTACAGTAATTATTACACTTTGTCAACATAGGGAATAGAATGGGGCTGCAAGGCTGGTTAAGGCATAGGGAGCATTTGCTTTTTCTACTAACTGTTATCCTTAAAGCATTTGCATTCAGCAGTATTGTGGAAATGCTCAGAATGAGCTTTTCTGAAGTCTTGAGGGGATGCTATGCTACTTATTTTATAAGGGAGTTTGTTCCATAATGCAAGGCCTATCAAGGAAAAAGCCTGTTTACCAATAGTAGTTTAGAGCAGGATCCTAGTAAGAGTAATAATGACTTCGGAGTTTCAAAGTATGATTGTTCCCTGAAAGGGAGTAATATTTTTAAAAGAGGACAGTATCCATCATTTAGTAACTACAATAATAAGGTATCATTTAGGCAGGCTGATTTTTTTCAATAACTGGTAGAAGAGACATTGGTGGGAGTATGAGTTAGTAAATGGTGTAAATCTAACTATTTTATTTTTGCTAATTTGTAATCTGTGTGTATTATAAGAGTAGTTAAAGGGTAGACCTTATTCCAGCTTGGAAGCAGAATATTTTTGGTTAAGGATATTCTAGCTATTGGGAAGAGCATGTGAAAAATCTTGTGGCAGAATTTTAGCTGGGATAGAAGCATGTTAATGATATTATCAGTGTGATTATAGAATGTGGAGAGATATCAATGGTGAGACCTAACTACTTATATTCACTGACAAAGGGGATGATATTATTTTTAGTGTTTGAAATAGTTGTGGGATAAGGAAAATAACATAGCATTGATTTGACTCTGCTTGGTCCGTAGTTTATTAGAGGTGCTCCAGTGACAAGGGTTGCTGAAGGATCATTGCAAGTGAGTTTGTATGATGGAAGGGCAGTTATTTTCTCGGAGTAGAAGAATGTGATTTGCATAGAATATGATGTTTAATAAAGGGATGTCTGCTGGGAAGTCCTTAATAAATAGTGAGAATAGGAAGGGTCCTAGGATTGATCCTTGATGTACTCCTGTATTAAGAGTGCCATGGTTAAATAAACTTATTACAGCCAAGTGTGCCTCCAGACATTTCCGCAGTTACCTCCTACTGATGACTCTAGGCATCAAATATTGCTTATTCATATTTGCATTAATCATTCCAAAACCATGCTACATACACATTATCAGAAAATTTAATCTTAAAGCATAGTATACATGATGGCAAACACAATTATATTGGTATTGGATCTCTGTCTAATGCAGCTAAAGGGAGTGAATATTATTTGTATGCTGTTTATTTGTATTGTAATAATTTTCGTGTTTAATATCTCAACATTCTAGTAACACAGAGAGAACTACATAGCCTCATATGAAAGCTTACAGCTGTATGAAAAAAATCCTGCTGGCAGTAGGTGTTTTGCTTCTCTGGTTACTGAGATGTCATAAGCTGCTATACAATATTACAAAAGTAATACTCACTGCCTTTATTTTGGCTTATAAAATTCAGTTTAAAGCATCAAACTGAATGAATACCACTAATCCAGTGATTGATTTATCCTGAATAGTTTGCCATTTACAGTTTTCTACTAACATTTATGGTTCCAGAGAGAGGTATGAATATTTGTTTGAAATGTAAGGTAATAACTTCATTTTTTAAAGACTCTAGCCACACCCACTGGGAGTTAAAAGTACACACTCAAAGAGCTGTAAGGGAGGGAATGAGTTAAAGTCTACCTGGAATGTTCTGTTATTAAGATAGATTTCAAACCATTTCATATTATTTTGACCAATGTTTAACTTTGCCAATTTCTTGACAGGTAGGCTGTGGTTAACCATTTTGAATGGCCTGGTCATGTCTATAAAAACTCCTGCATTAATACATCCCTCATTAATATCATAATATATATTGGGTTTGTGGCTTTAAGTAATGCAGCAATTGTGCTTTAAGAAATTTCTAAAGACATGTTGCTTATCTTATAGAATTTCATAGCTGTTTACATGTTTCAGTAACTGTATGTAAAATATTTTCTCAAAAAATATTTGCAAGATGAGACAGGGTGGACATGGGATGGAGGTGTTTATGGGACTTTAGGAAAGTATTTTTAGAAGTGGAATGGTGATAGAGTGATTTAATGCTAGGGGAAAAATTCAGTGATGGTTTATATATATATATATATATATATATATATATATATATGGGATCCGTACAGATCACCAAAAGAAAGCACTTTCGCGTAAGTATGCCTGTTGCAGAGATCGCTCTATAGTGGGGATAAGGGAAAATTCCCTTTTCCCCACTGTAGTGCGACCTCGGTGGGACAATATTTAAGTAGGGGGTGTGGGGGGTAATGCAAAAGTAATGTTTTATTTATTTTTTTTTTAAACACACTTTAAATTTTTCAGTGAAAGCGCTTTCGTTAAAGTGTGTTTGGTGATTGTGGATTTGGACTATTGAACTTTCGTTCAATAGTCCTAGATCCATATACATATATATATATATATATAAAGGCAAGGAATCTGGTGATATTACCAGCTGTTATTCTAAGGAAAATAGATATAGTGGTAAGAACTTAGATGGGGAGTGTTTTAAGTTTTTGAACTGGTTTTATTTTCTTTTATAGTGAATTACATGAAGTGGCAAATAACAGCATATTCAGCCGATGGTTACATTTGTGGTTGAAGGGTTGTTACTCTGGGGTGGTACGGGTGGAGGGCTTGTAGTTCTGTGTAGAGCTAAATGAGTCAGCAATATTTATGTATTTTTATTTATTTATTTATTTATTGACATTTGTTAACCGGGTTAGTCCAGCTGAGCCAGGGGCCCATTTTCAGTGGAGACCCGAGGAGAAAAGCTTCAGAAATAATACAAGTAATTATGATATTTACAAGGTATTAAAGTAGGGTCACAGAAATATAGTACAAGTCACAAATGTGTGCACAGCAGTACAATGAGTAGGTAAAATAACAGTTAACAAGTACAATTTCCAAAATTTGAGAACAACAGCATATAGCATACAGCAAATAACAATTAAAAGGTTTAGAGTACATCACACTGAGTACAGTATGAATACAGTTTATTAGAGCAAATACAAAGAGGACAAAGAGTTAATAGGGAAAAGCAGATACGATGAGAAGGGAGGAGACTAGTTCAAGTGGGGGAGTGACAAGGGCATGATCAAGTCATCAGGAGAAGAAGTTTAAGTTCTTTCTTAAACAGGTATTTATGCTGAATGCTTCTTATGTTGAGAAGGAGTGAGTTCCAAGCATGGGCTACAGAGTGTTTTTAAAATGTCTTACCAATGTTTTTGTTGGGTTTGTATAACTGAAGGAGGTGTTTACTGGCAGTACAGATGTCACAAGGGGGTTATAGAAGGAGACTAAATTGGAGATGGAGGGACAGGATGAGGGCTCTTACAGGATAGAGTGTGCAATATGTAGCTGGGGTATAAATAGCTGTTTGGAAAATTCTAGCCATTGGAGTGACTTAAGGGCAAGACAGTGGTGAGATTTGTAAGAAAGGTTGGCGGCAAATCTGGCAGTTTTGTTTTAAGTTTGTTCTAGTTTGGTGATAAGAGACATTTGAACATGATTAAGGATGGGGGCAGTGTAAAGAAGGCAGGGTAGGAATAGGGTCTGAGTGATGATGGGTTTTGGAGGAGGGTGACATAAATTTTTGATTACAAAAGAGAAGTCCAAGTTTCTGGTGGGTCTTTTCTATACTTTGTTGAATATGAATATCAAATGTTTATTCATCGTCAATGATAACTCCAAGTAGTTTAGCATGGGGTTCAGGTTTAATAATGGTGGTGCTGAGAGAGGCTATAGAGAAAGAGGCTTTGTGCTGGGCAAGTGTTTTAGGGAGGAAGAGGAGGAGTTTTTTTTTTTTGGCTTTAATGTGAGTTGATTATCAGAGAGCCAGGAGTCAACAGAGGAAAAGGTTTGTTGAGTGAGAGCTAGTAGATCAGGGATGTTGTGGGCAGAGGTAGCATGGGTAGAGTCATCAGCATACTGTAGAAGTGTAGAGAGAATAGTATCAGAGTGAATATATTAAACAGGAGGGGGCCCAGAATTGATCCTTGAGAACTCCAGTATTAACAGGGAGGACTGGAGAGAGGATAGTTTGCCAGTGGACAGATTGCTGCCTGATGGAGAGATAGCTAGAGAACTAGTTGATGGAGTAGGTAGAGAAATGTAGGGTTGAGAGTTTAGTTAGAAGTTTAGAATGAGAGACAGTATCAAAGGCCTTTGAAAGATTGAGGAAAAGACTGGAGATGAGGAGGTTATTGTCATGGGCTTCAGCTATTATATGGGTAAATGACAGTAATGTAGTAGAAGTGCTATGGTGGGGCTTAAAGCCATGTTGGATAGGAATGAGGAGATTGTTATCAAGAAGGTGTTTGAGTAGCTGAACATGGATGCACTTTTCCAAGATTTTGGATAGGGGGACAGGATAGCAACTGGTCTAAAGTTAGAGGGATCTGCAGAGTTAAAGCCTTTGTGAAGAGGCATAGTATAGAAGGATTTCCAAATGTCAGGAATCAGCGCTTCTGAGATGGAACGGTTAATAAGAATAGAGACAGGGTAGGCAATGGGTTATGCAGCTATTTTTAGGAAATGAGGGGGTAGTTGGTCTGCTGAGGGAGAGCAGGGTTTAAGTTTGTTAAGGAAAGATTTAATTGTAGTAATTGGGACTGGTTGGAAAAAAAAACATTGGGGAGAGTTTTGTTATGGTGTAGTGGAGGTGTTGAGTGAGATGTACTGTTTTGTGTATTAAGTGTGAGGTTTTGAATAGTTTCTATGAAGGAGTTGTTAAGGAGGGAGGTAGTTTTAGAAGCAGTGTTGTTAGGAAGGGTTGGGAGTAGTGGGGTTACCTGGGTGGAGTAGGTTGTTGATGGTGGTCCAGTATTTTTGTGGATTTTTGTGTTGGCTACTTTGGTTAGAGGAACAAAATCTCTCTTGTCTTTGTTGACAAGTCTTTTAACCAGGTTTCTAAGCTCCTTGTGAGTCTGCAGTAAGAGAAGGGACCTGTTTTTAACCCAGCCTTTCCAGGAAGAATATCTTTTGTGCATGATTGAGCGGGTTTGTTTTGTTAGCCTTGGGACATAGTTGGATTTGGTTCTGATTTTTCTGGATGGAGCAACAGAATCAAGTGTGTCAAGAAAAACGTTACTGAAGGAATTTACTGCCTCATTGAGAGGGAGGTGATAGAGGAAGGACCAGTTAATCCATCCAGCAATATCTTTGATGGAGGAGGTGAGAAAGATTTGTATTCATTAGCAGGGTTGATGCATGGACCTAAGGATATCTGAGTGGGTCGAGTTGCTGATTTATGGAAGACTTACTGGTTAGTTGCTTCATTTTCTTCCAGAATAGTTTTGGATTACAGAGGTGCTTTATCACAGTTAGTTGCTATTCTAGTTTGCTTTGAAAAAATCATCTGGTTTTTCTGGGGAAGGATATCGTTCTGATGTTGCAAACAGCCCAGGCATTATCCCTTTTTTTTCATTAGTTTCTTAATGACTGTTGTTAGCCAAGAGCAAACCTGTTCCCCTAATCTACTGTAGGTGCAAGGGAAGAGGTAATTATGTTACCTACTTTTGATAACTGGGAGTAATTAAAAATAGTCTTAAAGAGAAGTAGTAGTAAATAGCCCTATGGGACACAACTAACAATCCTGTTAGGATAGATAGGCAACTTCTAACCCTGCAAACAAACACTCGCACACACACACACACACACACACACACACACACACACACACACACACTGACATATTGTTTCCTGTTGTTTCACCTGTATTTTATTCATTGATATGCTCATATTTCAACATTTAATGTTGCTAGTTTTTCAATTATTCCATTACGCAGGGTTGTGTTAGATACCTTAGCAAAGCAATATGTACTGTCAGACCATCATCAAATGTTGCGGCTACTTTTTTGAAGAATGCCCTAAGATTCAAAAGGCAAGATCCCGCAATAATAAACAGCTCCATAGCTAACAGAAAAAAACTCCTCTGTGTCATTTTGGATAAAATCAATTGTGATTCTCTGCTTGATTTTATATAGAATATTGGTCAGATTAATAGGTCTAAAATTGTTTGGCTCTAATGTAAATCCCCCTGTGACGTGATACTACTAAAATCTATTGCCTCAGATCAGGATTGTACAACTGTTAAAACTGTTTAACATGACTCATAGAGGACTAGTTAGTTTTTTCTCAGTTATATGTTGGAAACTACCAGGTGAACTGCCTGGTCACATGATGGAAACTGAGTTGTTAATACCACATACAACAGCAGTCATCATGACTGTAGTTACACAAGGGGTGTCTCCCTTTGTCCATGTAATACTCTAACATATTTACTCGCTGGGAAATTTATGTAAAATTGTCTGTAAAAATATTCCTACATCTCCTGCAGTTGGGTGATTCCTTATTGATAAAATGTAACATTCACAAATGGAAGGGATGGTGGCTCTTTAATGGTAGTATTAGCCCCTTCTGGAAATCACTGTACATGTGTGTGTGTGTGTGTGTGTGTGTGTGTGTGTGTGTGTGTGTGTGTGTGTGTGTGTGCATGTGTCCTTGTGTGTGTGAGTGCATGCATGTGTGTGTGTGTGTGTGTGTGTGTGTGTGTGTGTGTGTGTGTATGCAAGTGTGCATGTGTGTGTGAGCGCATGTGTGTGTGTATATGTGTGTGCAAGTGCATGCATACGTGTGTGTGTGTGTGTGTGTGTGTATGTGCAAGTGTGCATGTGTGTGTGAGCGCATGTGTGTGTGTGTATATGTGTGTGCAAGTGCATGCATACGTGTGTGTGCTTGTGTGTTTGTGTGCATGTGTGATTGTGTGTGTGTGAGTGCATGCATGTGTGTGTGTGTGTGTGTGTGTGTGTGTGTGTGTGTGTGTGTGTGTGTGTGTGTGTGTGTGTGTGTGTGTCCACCACATTCTTACTGAATAAAAAAACAGCTACAGATTTTGTACAGCTTTTTCATGTGACATCTTTGCTGCATGTTACTGGCACAACTCACATACAAACACCATATCAGGAGTTTTCTCTTTAATATAGTGACCCTGGCTGATTATATTAAGGTATTTGTGATCTGTAACCACTATGAATTTTCTACCATATGGGTAGGACTAAAGCTTTAAGGAAACTCCAACTATTCCTAATCAGGCAGTCCTTTTCTGCATGTACACACGATTCCTCCCTTGGTTGAAGTCTACAACTGACTAATATAGGGGGTCCAATACCTTTTTGAGTTTTGGAATGCTTGCTTGCAACCTAATGTCCAAAGAATGTTATCAAGTCTGTTTTTTTTTCACGTAAGGTCAATAAGGGAAATGGCTGTTGTATTATAGTGATGGACAACATTTTATAATACTCCACTGTCCCGAGGAATTTCTTCACCTCTGTTTTAGTAACAGGAGAAGGCCATGACTGAATAACCTTTACTCTTTTAAGAACTGGTCAGATTTTGCCACCACCCACCCAACGACAAGATAAGTTCCACCTGGCATTTATTTACATTGATATTTAACAGTGTCTATTTTAGTCTATTCAGCACATTCCTAACATGATAAACATGTCCTGTCCCTACCAGAATTAACTATATATTGTAATATATATATATATATATATATATATATATATATATATATATATATATGTGTGTGTGTGTGTGTGTAAGAGCATGGACCCCAGCTCTTGCCAGAGTGTGATCTATCAGCTTCTGGAAAGTTGTTGGGACATTTTCATCTTAAAGGTTATTAAGATACATTTTGGGGCATTTGTCATCATGAAAAGCATTTAGGTACACTTGTAGAACTGAAAAAGCTGACTTCTCTTTTATTGTAGGTATCAGGTGTTTTGACAGAAACCCTTAGTTAGATGAATAGTAGACAGATACTTTTCCTCAGTCACCTGCTTTGAGACTTCAGCTCTTATAATTATAGGTAAGTATATGATTCTGTAGGGCACTTTAGTTTTCTATAGTCTATACAGAATGTGGTCTCCCATCCTAATTTGTGTGGCTCCAGCAGTGCTGGTGAGACCTAGGGAGTATTGCATTTCTGAATTGCTCTCAGACTCAACATCTTCTGCAGTTCTTCTAGTATGGTTCTTTCATAGACACACACAGCACACAGAACACACACGCCCATGTGTGTGCGTGCATGCACACATACACACACACACACACACACACACACACACACACACACACACACACACACACACACACACTCTAGTAGAGCTTATACCATCTTATACTGTTGTTTCCTTACAAAAGCTATATTACCTTAATTGAGCCAAAACTCTCTGGTCATCCAAGCAATAACACTTTGAATGGTGTTATTTGGATCCCAAATTTTGACCCAACAGGAAGTACAGAGGCAAGGATCCTTTATTAAAAGTAAGAAAAAAGGGGGGAGGGGTGGCTTGAAAGGATAGTGTCTACTGAATAGGAAGTAAAGAGCCAATAATCCTTTACCAAAAGTAAGAAAAAAAAGGGAGGGGGTGGCTTGAAAGGACAACACTAACTGAATCTTACCTACTGCTGTCACTTTCCAGGACAGCTTTCTGGAGTTTTTTTCAATTATGTTAATGTGCCTTAAAAGTTCAGTGCAGCAGTAGAGCCCATTTATTTATTTATTCCATTTGATGACCAGAAAAATCTGACTGGGCAGAAGCCGGAGGAGAAAAGCTCCAATAAAATATTCATAACATGACATAGAATATAGCATAACAAGTTATAGTAATTTTAGAAGGCATAAGCATTATATATACAGAAGAGTATAATAGCAAAGGAACCTATATATTTACACAAATTAATATGTGTAATACATTAGGGTACAGAATGTAAGCAGTTGCACAGAGCTAGAAGTAGTCATTGAGAAAAAAATTAATAAAAATGTCAGTTTAGTGGGCGAAGGCATTATTGTACAAGTGGTGAAGATTGGATTTTACACATGAGATGCGAGAAGTGGAATATTAGTATATGGTGCTGAAGTGATGGAGGAAACTCACTTTAAGTTAGGTCTGTTATTCCGGTGTATCATCGGAGCAAAGCCAGGTGTTTTTGAGATAAAGTTTGAGTTTAGACTTGAAGGAGTTCAGGTTATCTACTTGCTTCATAGTTAATGGGTGGGTATTCCATTTTTTAGAAACACTTGTTAGAGTATAGGACATCACCTATAACATTTTGGTTTTAGATATGGTAAGTAACATTCTGTCCTCTGATCTAATGGCTCTGTTTAAGCACTAAGGACAGAGAAGCGGTTGAAGACTACAACACTGATCTGGTTTACTGGTTTGTTTATAAGTGATGAGATGTTCTGTGTAGGTTAGATTATATGGGAGTTCAAGTCAGTGGAGATCTTTTAGAGCTGTGCGATGTTAGGTCCTGTGAGGTATTTTAGTACCAAACTCAGCAACTGTTGGAGCTTCAAGGTCAAGGAAGAGCTGACATTTTTTTAGAATAGGGGAGACATATAGTAAGGTAGGGAGAAGATAAGTCGTTGTGATGGTTTTCCTAGCAGAGTCTGTAAGAAATAGATTGGCTCAGTACAAACTTCGAGTTTCTGGTTATTTATTATTTTTTTTTTACTGCTTGAAAGATATGATTCTCAAATTTTAGTTGGTGATTTATGTGAACACCGATCATTTTGGCATTTGCCACTATTTCTATTTTTGTGGGAAGGAGTTGAGATAATACAAAATTGATCGTATTGGAAATTGATATATTTTTTTTTTTTTTTTTGGCACTAAGCAGCAGCTGTGATAATTCTAGCCAGTTCTCTATAGTTGTATTAGTTGGTAGAGAGTGGAAAGATCTTTTGCTGAGCATATAAGTTGTGAATTGTGAACATTTGGACTATTGTGGCATGCTTGGATGCCATGTTCATGTAATTTATAAATGCATTAAAGAATAAAGGACCCAGAATGGATACCCCTAACAATACAGCAGGAAGGAAGAGTAGTCACTTTCCCATTTGGCTGCCTGTAGCCTATTGGTTAGCTAGCTGTGGAAGCAGTGAAGATCTGGACTAGAGAGGCCTATTGAAGCAAGTTTGTTTAGGAGTATTTGTTGATTGACAGGGTCAAAGACTGTAGGAAGGTCTAAGACAAGAGAAGATACCAGCTTCCATGAGTTTCCAAACTGATTGATATTATTGGTGAGGCTTAGTAAGGCTTTGGTGGTATTATGATAAGATGTGAATCAATGTTGCATAGGTGTGAGGAGATTTATTTGGAGGATGGATTTTAGAAGCTGTTAGAAGCTGAGTGTATATAGATATATATATATATATATATATATATATATATATATATATATATTTATATACATACATATACTTTTTTCTATGATGTTAGAGGGAGGTGATAGAATAGCAATAGATCGGAAGTTAGGTAGGTCTGAGGAGGGGCTGCCCTTGTGCAAAGGAATACTGTATATTTTTTTCTAGAGAAGGGGGATATAATTTTCTGTTATAGAGCAGTTAACTAATTAATATGGATATTGGGCAAGCAATGGATTATGCATTGATTTTGATGTATTCAGGATGAATAGTGACAGGTTTTAGTTTAAGGAGAAGTCTTTTTATAAAGGAGGTAGGGATAAGACTGATGATAAAAGGATTGTTTGAAGGTACTGTTGGTAGCGATGGTGGTAGGTTAAGTCAGGTGCCAGTTGTTATTAAGGGTGTTACAGACTGAATAAAATGGGAGTTAAAATTGGTAGCAATGTTCCCATTAGAATTAGGGATAATGGGGGCAGATTGGCTTTTTTGCTGGATTTTAATAGATTATTCATTGGTTACCAAATACTTTTGGATTAACTTTAAACTCCAAGTTCTTTTAGTATCTGTTTTTCTCTTGAAATGTTCAGAGGACTTTATAGAATCAGTTTAGAAGAGATGCAGACTGCTGCCTAAAGTCAGTGAGTGCATGTCTGAATATTTTGCTTATATGAGCCTTTTGCATCAGCTAAATGGTATTAACTTTTGCAACTGCAAACGGTCTTAAAAGTTAGAAGAAGTTTGATTACAGTTATCTTTAGTTAATGATAATAGGACCGGCTAGCTGATAGTGTTTTTCTATTGTCATTTAAACTGTTTTTATAAAGTTCCCTGTGAAAGAAATTTGTATTTTTAATTTTCAAAGTGTATTGTTTATCTACATTAAGTAAGGATTGTATTATTTATTTTTTTAAATACCTTTATTGAATCATTATTTGTGACATAGGCACATTTTCATTTATGCAAAAGTAATCAAATTGTATTAAATTAACATTAACAAACATTACAGTCACATATATTGCTGTATATCATATAACCTAAGCAACATTACATAAATTATTAATTCCTGCACCTTTTTTACAAACAAGAAACATCTTTTTTATGACACAATCCTAGCTGCAAGCATTTTACATCACAAACCATACTGACACACTCCCAGTTGCAAACATTATACATCACTCATAATCTACCCAATCATTTTCATTCAAAGATTACATAGCTCATTTAAGTCCTGCCTTCTTTTAAACCTCATTCCTCCCCTGTCTGTATTGTTCCCACAACTACCATTTTTTTCCTATGTAGTTTGCTCCTGCACTTTTCTAATTCCAGTTGTTTTATTTCTGCTACTATATTCACTACTTCTGATATAGTTGGTTTAGATTTTGATTTCCATTTTCTAGTAATTGCTTTTTTGGCAGCCACCATAATTAGACACAGCAAGGCCTTACCATGTCTAGGCAATTCTAATTCTGTATCACAGCTCAGAAAAAATCATCAAGGATTATATTTTGAAACTTCAAAATTGTATTGCTGGTTCTTTATTAATTTGTGTAAGAGTAACCACACAAAACTGATTATATATATATATATATATATATATATATATATATATATATATATTTATATATATATGGGTCTACCTGAAAGGATCAAAACACCACATTGTCAAAGACCACTTTATCGAGGCAAGATCGCCAAAACCTGTAAACATCAAACACCCAGAAGAGCAAAAAGTAACCCTGGGAAAAGAACCACTAGGCCACCATGGTAAACCTAGCCTTTTCCACACTGTAGTGTGATCTCAGAGTTGGTATATTTAGTTAGGGGGGTATGGGGAGATGAAGCCCCCCTCCCACTTTGGTAGTTTTTATTTGCTGCAGTGTTTGCTTTGTTGTCCTGGTGGCTAAGTGGTTCTCTTCTCAGGGTTACTTTTTGTTGTTTTGGGTGTTTCATGTTTAGAGGTTTCAGCTATGTTGTCTCTATAAAGTGGTCTTCAACAATGTGGAATTTCGATCCTTTGAAGCAAATCCATATATATATATATATATATATATATATATATATATATATATATATATATATATATAAGTACTTTCTTTTCTTTCTTTCTTTTTTCTTTCTTTCTTTCTTTCTTTTTTCTTTCTTTTTTTGTACTGCTAGTTATGTCTAAAAAATATAAAGGTGTGCTACAAAATTCAGTTCTTACCACTAATATGCTTGCAAATAGTATAGCTGAGGCTCTCTGCTTTGCAGATCTTTTGTGTACTTACCAACATGACAACATGATACACCCTTTCCAGTTCATAGAATATTACATTTTGTTACAGGAAAATTGCAAATCTGTTACAAACTTGCAACTTGAACGTGAATGAAACTTAAAAATATCTAACTGAACATTGATATTTACAGACAGAAATATCGGCAGCAATAAATCCTGAAAAGCTATAAAAACATGGAGAATAATAAAAGTAAAAAGTTTCTACAGTGTGAATAACTGTATGCTTGATGTTTTCTTCCAGGAAAAGCTTGACAATGCTGAAACTATTCTAAATTCCAGGCTGAAAGAACTTATGGAATTGAAGAACAAACAAATGAAAAAATTAAAAGAAGTCAAAGTAAGCCACCTAACATACAGTCTAATTTCCATAGTAAATAATACTGAATCATATTAATTCATCAAAAGTACATGCAGATAAGTATAAAATAATAACTGAGCCATCCTGAGAGCTTCATAGTTAAAGTTGTTAGTAAACTATTAGTATGTGTTCCACATTTTGCCCATTTGTCCTACATTTTAAGAGCTACTGTTCCACATTACGGGGGTGGAAGGTTGAGGGCTATGGTTCTAACCATATAGGTTAATTACCCTACTGAATGACTGCACAAGTTTACTTCACATCCATGCCTTTCTTATCAGTCACCGTGTTCAAGCGTTGTCTTATTTGTGCTTGAAGCTGCTAATTGTTTTGAATTCTTTCAAGTTATATGGTATTCATTTTACATAACAATTGTTCTGTTTGTAAACAAACACTGCTGATATACCTTAGCAGAACCATGTTTCTTGAATACATTCTCTCATGCCTATGTGTTTGAAGTTCAGAATTATGCAATCCCTCCCTATTAATATTCTAAAATGTGCACACTGATTGGCCAGCCCAACCAGTGTGCCCATTGTAAATCCCACAATATACCAACAGAAAAAATGTCCGGTCGCCCAGACTATTTTCCATTGGTATAAACTGCCCCAAAATCTTTTTTTTTTTTACAATTAAAAAAAAAAAAAGAGAGAGAGAACAGAGCAATGGAGACTTTCTTTTCCGTTTCAAAGCCTTGATGTACTGGGTATGCGTAGGAACGCAAGTCCCATACGCATGCGCAGTACACCCAAAAACAAAATCAGTATACCACAACCGACGGAAGAGCAGCAGTCTGCCATTACACAAAGACATTATTTAAGAAAAGTATTTTTTTTCTTAAATAATGTCATTGTATAATAGCAATAACCGACTCCATGGTTGTGGTATATTGAAGATTTACCCACGGTTGCCTTTGTTTAATCACTTGGGCTTTGCCCTCATGATTAAACCACACCAACGGTGGGTAAATCTTCAATATACCACACCACGTCATCGGTTATTGCTTAAATATCCTTTGGTTTGTGCCCCACTATAATTCTTTGCACACTACAAATAACTACTATGCCATTTTGACGGGTCTTGCCTATTAGTGGAGCCAGTGCATACCATTTATTACATCGGTCTTTTCTGTTGATTCCATTTGTGAAGGGGCTGGCAACACCATATTAGCACTCAAATTCACCAAAGTGTTTAAATAGCTCTGCAATTATTTCTTTTTGATTCTACACTTGGTTGATGAAAGCTGCACAGCACCAGCCAGTGCCATTACAAGCAATAACATAATACTGCCTCAATCTATCTAGTCACATGCTCATGCACTGAGAAATATTTATTTAAGGGGAGCTAAACAGTAGCATTTCCATGTAGGTTGTTAAAGCTTATAATGCTAAGGTGTGGGGATATATTCTGCCACTTACCTTATCTTCCTCCTCCCTGCTGTTCCCTATCACATCACAAGGTTTAAAAATATTGATACACAGTCAGCATATATGGTCTGCAGCCCACTATAAGATAAAACCTGTTTATCCTGGCAGGTTCGAACATTAGTATTGCACATAAGTGAGGAAGTTTAAATATTCATGTTGTTTATACATTTTATAGTTGCTGCTTTTCAGAACATTCACTGCACAGGGAGTTAAGAATGAATTTTTATAAGGAATGGGCAAATCTCTCAAAAGGCCATGACACTGACTTAGTATTGTGCTCTGTCCCTCCTAATCCCTCGTAATACTGGTGATTTTAGGAAAAAATAGACTTATTCTGCTTCAGAAAATCCATGTGAATTCACATTCTCTTATACTGTCAACTTTTCAAGTTAATAGTTGGAGAATTTATCTAGCCCCAGTGGCAGTAATGGCTGAGGTGATGGTTTATTGGATTTGTTGGATTATGGCCTTAAGCCCTATGTGACAATATATTCATGTCTGGCAGTTATCACGAGAGGATATCAATGTGATACTTCTCAGTGATAGAAGTCGTGGTAATAATCTAACCTGGAAGCCCTCCTGTATTTGTTGCACATTCATGGGAGTTTTATTACTGAAACCTTTGCAAAAAGTGCAAAATGTACCCCCTCTATACCAGTGTTTTGTGCCTACCATGCTTTTGACCCAGTGTAAACTATGGTGGAGCATCCATATTTGTTAACATTACCGCAAGATTCCCAAAGACCCACAGTCTGAACTTATTAAGATTCAACTCAGCCTGAATAAAACCAGCTACTAAATTATAGTATGTTACAGGACCCCTTCAATGATCCCCCAAAATCATGTTTATTTCTTAACTACATTGGATAAACACATATACACAAAAACTCCATCATCCTGGTAGACTTTAAAATCCTGTCAATGAACTGTGAGACCAATATAATAAATATAGGCTATGCCTCAAAATTCCTCAATTTCATAAACAAGAATTCCCTGGATCAAATACTCAAACCACTCACTAGAGGTCAAAATATTCTTTTTTTTTTTAAAACAAGTTTATTATTTTTAACATACAAAATAAATATCATAACAATCGTATACAAATAGTTAAAATATAAATAGTTATAACATTTGATAAAACAACCAAAGTATTTACAGATACATCCACTACAAATCAAATCAATTAATTAAACTGTAATGTCTTACTAATGAAACTAAGACTTTTTTAACAGGTTTTGTAAAGTATCCCATATAATATAGTAAGACATTTTTCTAGTGGTTCTTGACTTTATTGTCATTAGTTCCATATGACACACTTCAGTCATAAGATTTTTAAATTCATTAAATGAAGGAGGAGTATCTGAAATCCAATTTCTGGTTATTATTTTTCTAGCCACTGCTAGAATGGACCATAATAAGGGAAGTTTAACTTTTTTAACACATTTAGGAACAGGAGTGTTAAATAATATAAGTGATTTAGAGACTATGAAATTATCTGTGAAAAGAGCCTGCAAAAAATCATTGATTAACATCCAATATTCCTTCAATTTTATACAGTCATAAAACATATGTGCCCAATCAGCATTTATTTCTATATTACATCTCTTACATATGTTGTCTTTATTGTTTATTTTATGCTTCATTAAGGGTGTATAGAAAGATCTATGTAAAAATTTCCAAGTAAAAAGTCTCCAATTAATGGAAGAAGTAGTTTTATAAGCAGATTCCAATATATATTGTTTATCTTGTTGTTTTGATGATTCACCATTAATGGAAATGAAATAATTCCAATAAGTGTCTGAACTGTAATGTGTTTCTTCTCTAATAATTTTATGTATGTGTGAGAGCTTACCTTTATCAGAAACCCTATGTTGTAAATTTAATATCAAGTAGTCAATCAGAATTGGGACAGATTCTTTAACTGTTAAAGACATTAAATCAAGTTTATTAATAAGATGTTGTCTAAAAGTCTGAATCTCTAACCAACATGTTTCTCTCAAATCAAATTCTTGCTTTAAGAAGTCTAAATGTTTTACTTTATTGTCAGACAACAACTGATACCAATACTTTAAATCATTCTCTGTGACTAGAAGAATTCTTTCAGAGGTGGATGATAAAATAATACCTTGTGTATACATTATAGGGAATAGGATAAAGTTCCATTTCTTATCTTTAGGATGCATAAATATAAAATTATGATATCTAATAATAATATTTAATGGGTAACTAGCTATATATTTTGGTGTAATAGATGAGGTACAAAATTCTTTTAGTATCCATAACATAGGGTTATTTACAATAGTATTTTTGTGAGTTAGTGATATTTTCATGAAGTGAATACTAATTAGTTCCCAATAATCCTTCCATTTTGCAACATATGACTGATCTATTAGCAAAGTAATAACTTTTATTATAGAAGCGATAGCATATAAATTAAAGTCTGGAAATGAAATGCCCCCTTGAGACCAACTATTAGTATGTTTCTTTAATGCAATCCTAGGTCTATTAGGTGCCCATAAGAAATTTAACATTTGTGAATTCAATTTCTTAATAATTATTTTTGTAGGTGGGAGTATTATTGATTGTATTAAGAATAATATCTTTGGGAATATTATCATTTTGATAATTGTGAGTCTCTCTTCCATGGTAAAAAATATATTATTCCAACTATTGAAAAGATTTTGTATATTATGAAGACAGTTACTATAATTATCATGTATAATGGATTTAATATCTTTAGTTAATATTATGCCTAAGTAAGTTATCTGACCTGAGTTGGGTATATATTTGTGAAAATCATTAGTGAGGACATTTTTTTGTGCGCATATTGGTAATATTTTAGTTTTTTCTTCATTAAATATCAAACCAGAGATATTTTTAAAATCTGTCATTTTATCAAATAATGACTGCATAGAAGAATTTGTTCCTGCTGACGTAATTAAAACATCATCTGCAAAAAGTTGGATTTTAGATATTGTATTTTCATCTATATCAAATCCTTCTATGTCAGTGCTGTTTCTAATCAGATTAGCCCAAGGCTCCATTATTAAAGTAAATAATAGTGGTGAAAGTGGACACCCTTGTTTTGTACCTTTTAATATGGGTATTTTTTGTGAGACATATGTTCCTATCTTAATGTAAGCCAATGCTCCTTTATATAGATGTTCAATTAAATTCACAAATGCATCAGAGAAATTAGTACACTTCAATAAGATAAACAAGTAGTCCCAACTTACTGAGTCAAAAGCTGAACTTATATCAAGACTAATAAGTGTTAAGTCTTTCTTTTTCCTGTTTGCATAATCAATTAGCGTTAAAGTTCTCCTTATATTATCAAAAGTATTTCTATTTATAATAAAGCCTGTCTGATCTATATCTATTATACCTGGAATGATTGTCTTTAATCTATCAGCAAAAATATTCATGAACATTTTATAGTCAACATTAAGTAATGAAATAGGTCTATATGAAGTGCATCTAGTTGGGTCTTTATTGGGTTTTAAAATTGGTGAACTAAATGTGTATTGCCATGATGGGGGAGTTAATAACTCATTTTGGGCTGAAATGAAAACCTTATGTATTAATGAGTATGTACTCTTAGGAAGAATTTTATAAATCTCTGGAATAATACCATCATTACCAGGTGCTTTGTTCGATTTAAGTTTGTTTATTTGTGTAATAACCTCTGTATATGAAATATTTCTATCTATTAATTTGGTCTGTTGTTTATTAAGTTTTTTGTTCATGTTTGTAGTTATAAATTTCTTTATTTTATCTTTAGAATCCATATTAATGTTATTATGGTTAATTTTATGAAAGTGATTTCTAAATTCATCTAATATTTCTGGTAAACTAGAAACATTCTTCTTTTTCACTGGAGAGAAAATTTCTTTGATGTGATTTTTTTTATTCAGCCTTTTTGTTTTATTTTTAAGTCTATGTAAGTATTTGGGACTTATTGAGTAAGACAAAAACTTATATTTCTCTAATGTTATTTTGACTTTATGACTTAAAATTTCTTTATATTTCTCATTTAATTTATTTATTTCCTTGATAACTTTTTTGTCCATAATATTTTCTTTATTATTATGTTTATATGAGTCTAATTTGTTTTGAATGTCCATTAATTCCTTATCCCAAGATTTCCTTTTATTATTATACCATCTGATACTTTGTCCATATAAATATGATTTTAGAGCATCCCAAATGTGAATAATGGAGACGTCAGGTGTAGTGTTTAAGTCTAAGAAATGTTGCACCTCAGTAAGTATATAATCTTTATAGTCCTTTAGTTGAGTTAAGTATGCTGGTATTCTTTTGATCTGAACATTATAAGTATTCTTTACCATAAATTCAAAGACAATTGAATTATGATCTGATATAGGACATGAAATTATCTTGGAATTAATTAAGTCTGTTACCAGTTGGTTAGAAATAAAGACTCTATCTATTCTTGAATAAGTTTTATATCTATTAGAAAAAAAAGTGTATGGTAATGATTTAGAATCTATCTGATTATTAATATCATTCAAATGATATAAATTAATAAAATCCTTTAAATGTTTTGCATTAGATGTAATTTTCCTTTTTCCTATAGTAGTAGTATCTTTTTCATGCAAAATACAATTAAAATCACCTGCTAAAATAATATCTCCTATAGAAAATGATATAATCTTATTGAGATGGTGTTTCACTGTATTAATGCCAATTCCAGGTATCCAATACACATTAATTAATGTATATATTTTCCCATTAATCTGTATTGTAACCATACAAAACATTCCTTTATCATCTTTATAAGAGTTAATAGTTTTAGGTATGGGCATATTTTTGTTCCATAAGATAGCCAATCCTCTTTTTTTCTGTGAGTGTTCTGAGCTAACCAAGACTGTATATTTATTAGTGGCTAATTTATCTATATCCTTTTTCAGGAGATGTGTTTCTTGAAGGAATATTAAACTGGCTCTATGCAAATTAATATATCTCATTAAACTTGCCCTTTTACATGGATTATTCAATCCATTAATGTTTAAAGAAATTCCTTTTAGAGTTACCATTTAACTTATATAAACATATAAAACATATAATCAGAATAACATTTACTAAAATAAGTATTATTATGTCTCCTCCTTTAGGTATTCTATTAATTATAGCTGTATTTAATAAAAATCTTATGGAATTTTGTGTAATTTTCACTTTTATTTGTAGTGACAATGAGTTTATAAAATGTGATGTGGATGTCAAAACTATATACACACAACAATAATCAGATGAAAATAATGTTTGGAGTAAACAGTGCACCCAGCCTGGAGTTAAAAACTCCAACTTCGAGTAGCAAATACCACTCAAGTTATCCCCCTATCCTAAGCAGCAGTACTCCAGCTGCCACCAAATTAATTCTATATTAACTATTATTAACTAAAGTTAACCTCATTTAATTTGATTACTATAACAAGGCTAAACAATTTATAAAACAACTTCATATAAATATATAGAACATTTAGAAATGACTAATATTGCTATGTACATCTATTCTGTATAATAAACTCATAATCAAAATAACATTCAAACAATCTTGGTAATGAGAGCAAACAAGAGAGAGAGAGAGGGGGAGGAAAAAAAAAAGGAATATCCATATAGTGGTTTAATAAAAGTTTGTAAGATTAAGTTCTTATTATATGTTTATGCACATTTGAATTCAATAACATTTATTATCGCAGGCTATTATGACTCATACATTACTTATATTAGGGTATACCCACTTTCTGCCATAGCAATACAGTTAGTAGCTTTAAAACTTTAAATTACTTGCATCAGAAGCTTCCTTCTCATATTTATTATTGCCATTTAAATAAAATAATTATTCCTATATATAAGGTAAAAGAACTTACTACACAGCAATATTGATCCCTAGTTATACATAAATCATTGTGATGAAAGCCATCTGTATTATATATATCTGAACTACAGCTTTAAAATGTGTCACATGACAATTTCTTCTGAAATATAATCATAATGATGCACATATTTGTCTGTTAGTCAAAGCAAATAGTTTATAACATTACATATCTTTAAATCATAAGCATCTATGTGCATTATAGTGCAGCAGTCATATAAGCTTTCAAAACAAGTGTGTATGAGTTTTACCTTCTATGCCTTCTAAAATATCTCATTTGTTTACTGTGGCATATTAAGACACTTAAAATCATTATAACTTTTAAATTTTATAAGTTACATCTTAAATAAGTAAACTAATACAAAGAAAAACTCACATTTGGATGTCATAAAGTCCGTTTTTCATCACACAACCGCATTTACAGCAGTTCTACTTCCTGAAACTGTTTACTTCTTGAATTTGCGATGTGTCAGTGTGAAATCAGGGGTCAAAGTTCAAAATGGCTGCTTTCAGCTTCTCTGTGTGTTTTCTGAATGTTGAAGCTTTTAAAACGACTCGAGGACACTATTCACGAGGCAACCCACATCCCAAATTGTCTCCCATAACATTCTGGAGGGAATTTTAATAAAAGTAAGTGACTGACATTCATTTTGTAATACAAATGGATCTAAACAGTGCAAAAGAAGCATTTTACAAGTCATTGCAGTCTCTATGACATTGAAATCAAGCCTTCAGTTGTTTGACATAAACACAACTTATTTTTATATGCCCCATTTCATTTTCTCAGTGAGAGCTTATTACATACACATATCAGTATTATTAGAAGCATATTACTTTATAAATTAGAGAGAGAAAAAAAAAAAAAAAAGGGGACCTACAAAGAGTATGTACAAAGATATTTTACTTGCTGTTTGTTTTAAAAAAGTAGAACATGAAACATATTACTTTCAACTACTTTAGTTCTAGTTAGCTGCAATTATATCATGACATGTTATTTGAAATCATGTATTAAGCAATTAAGTCATGGTATAATGTATAGTAGCAGTATTTAAACAGCATAAATAATTTTAAAGAAATAATAAATTATTTTTCCCCTTATTTCCTATTTTTCATCTAATCCCACTCCCTGCCCTCCCCCACCCTTCTAAAAATGTTTAGTTTAAAGAGAATGCCATTATTTAAAACAAGAAGAGAAAAGAAATGTATTAAATTACTAACCTTAGGTCTCTTTATCACAAAGAGAAACAAGTTGATTCATATCAGGTTATTAGTTCCTCAGGAAGTTTGATTATTTGAAAACAAAATTCAGTTCTTTGCACACAAAAAAAAAAAAATAACTTTGAATAAATCCTTAAGATATTTGTGGTTTTCTTGTAAATTTAGTAACTATAATTAAAGAGTTCAAAAAAATATATAAAACATGTCATTTGTTTTTTAGTCTTTTTTGCTTCTCTGAAGTCTTCCAAGAAATTCCTGTTGCCATTCTCTTTAGCGTAGGACTTGCCCATTCCATATCTTCTATTTTATCTAATATTTTATTTTTTTTAATATACAGCAAAGCAGAGTCCAAGTCTTCAAAAATTCTAGGGCCATCCGGTAAAAAGATTTTTAGCTTGGAAGGAAATAAAAGATGAGTTTTGAACTGTGCTTTCTTAAGCTCTCTTATTAATGGCAAAAAGACTTTTCTTTTTGATATTACCAAGGAAGAATAGTCATTGTCAAAGCGCACAGTTGTTTCATTTATCTTTATAGGTGCTTTTGCCCATGCAGCTTTTAATACCATCTCCTCGTCATAAGATGATAAAAATCTTACAATAACTGATCTAGGGTACTTTTTATTTATATTAGAATTAGCTAAAGTCCTATGGGCTCTTTCAATACCAAAAGAAAATGCTTCTGACAGATCTAAAGTTTTGGGAAGCCAAGTATTTAAAAAGGATGCAATGTTGTTACCTTCTATATTTTCTGGCAGTCCAAAAATCCTTATATTATTGCATCTGGATCTATTTTCCAAGTCATCTAGTTTGGATTGAAGGTGTGTGTTCTGTTTCAATAAGAATTCAATGTTAATTTCTTCTTCCTGAATTCTGTTGTCCATATCATTAAGTGTCTCTTCTATGCCTGTAATCTGAGATTTCTGATGTTGTAAATCTTGGTGTAGCAAATCCATTTGTTTTGTGGTTTTCTCTATAAAGTTATCAATTTTAGCATCCAGTCTGTCCATTTTAGTTGTTAGTAGCTGAATAGTTGATAGTAAAGACTAAAGCTCTTTCTTGATGCTGGAATCCTGACTGTTAGCCTTACTGGAACTCATTCTGAACAGAAGTGATGAGAGAGAAATTTCCAAAAATATTTCTGACAGGAAAATTATTTAAATTTTCTTTCTTTTTTAGATATTATTCAAGATACTGATATTCCAAACGTTTTTAGAAAGAAAATTATTACATTAGTTGAATTTTGAAGTATCAATTTCCTGTCAGTGTAGTTAAGTTGGTGGAGCTGAAGAAATCTGCTGCTATCCTGTGTTCATCCTTGGCCATGCCCCCTAGGTCAAAATATTCTTGACCTGGTCCTTACAAATATAGCAACTGTATGTATTAACCCACAGTTATGCCCTTCCCCAGTCAAGTCGGGTCTATATTATGATATTGCATGCTCAGAAGAATGAACAAAGCATAATGTACCCCATGTAAGTGAAAGCTTACAACGTCAAAACATCAGAACAGCGATTTTTTTTTCAAGGAAAAAAAATTACTGTTCCGAAACAAAAAAAAAAAAAACTGTAAAACATTACATAAACAGCCCCCCACACCCCCTACTTAAATATACCAACTCTGAGATCGCACTACAGTGCCAAAAAGGCAAAGTAGTGAAACCGGCAAACAAATTCTTTCCCAGGTAAAGAATTTGCTGAAAAGCCACTTCACTGTTTCTCTTTCGGGCTTTTCAGTTCAACAAAGACACATTCCACAACCTGCATCTGCGACAGCGTAATAGGGAGCTATCAAGTCTGAGCTCAGACTGTAACCTTCACTTTCAAAATTCCTAAATCAGCTTGGCAAATATTACAATATTCAAAAACTTCAAATGTACATCTTCTTAATATTTTATGACAAACTAGCAGTTATACAAGTAAATTCTATAATCACCTAGAAAACTGTATAAGCATGTAATTCCCCACCAAAACTAAATAAAAAGGGAAAGGAAAGAGCAAACCATTCTACTAGTCCACAGGTATAAATAAAAAATAGAATAAGAGAAAAAAGAAAGCTCTTTAAAATATGTAGGAAAACTAAAGACCCACAAATCAAGGTTAATATCAAAAGATTATCCAAGGTACTGCAAAATACTATAAGGAAAACTAAAGTGTCCTATAAACTTAGAGTAGCATTGGAAACTATGGATATGTACAAACCTTTATTTCCTTATATCAGGAAGGTGTGAAATAACACCCAACATTATTCTGAAGTCATCCAAAATGGCACTCCCTATTCTGATGCAATGGATATCACAAATGTAATGGCAAACAAATTCAGTGCAAATTTCACCCCAAAGACGTCTAAAACCGCCTATCACACACACACACATACACACACACACACACACACACACACACACACACACACACACACACACACACACACACACACACACACACACACACACACACACACACACACACACACACACACACACACACACACACACACACACACACAAAAACGTGTTAAAATACTTTCCAAAACAAAAAATGCACCCTCTGTAGAACCTGATAACATACCAGGCTGCATGCTGAACAGCACTAAACATGCGCTGGTGTATTTGATCCTACAAATATTCAACCTGAACTTATTCACTGGCTTTTTCTAAGAGATGTGGTGTACAGCAGTTGTGATGTCTTCACAGGAGCAGCACCACCATGGACTTCAGGAATAACAGACCCATCAACCTGAGAAGCCTCATGTGCAAGGCCATGCAACAGGTCATAACAGACTTGATACACAATTATATAAATAAATCTTAAAAGGCTTGAGCCCCAGCAGTTTGGCTTTGTAAGAGTAGATGCTGTTTAATGTATCTGGTAACTTCTTTTAGAGGATAACTGAAGCCATGGACAGGAGTCATGCTGTCCATGCATTATAGCTTGACCGTTGATACCATACCACATGCCAATGTAACCAACAAGCTAAATGCATTCCAAATGGATCCTTAAGTGTTGATACCATACAACATGCCAATGTGACCAACAAGCTAAATGCATTCCAAATGGATCCTTAAGTGTTGATACCATACAACATGCCAATGTGACCAACAAGCTAAATGCATTCCAAATGGATCCTTAAGTGTTGATACCATACAACATGCCAATGTAACCAACAAGCTAAATGCATTCCAAATGGATTCTTAAGTGCTGATACCATACAACATGCCAATGTAACCAATAAGCTAAATGCATTCCAAATGGATCCTTAAGTATTTAGATGGATGGCTAATTGACTGAGGGACAGAACCTACTTTATGATGATGTCAGGCAAGGCCTCAGAGAGAATGAGAGTAACCACTGGGGGTACCAAAGGGTTCTATGCTAACACCTTTGTTATTTGGCTTATATTTCTCTGATTTCATAATCAAAACTCAGAAGCACCAAGTAACTAAGCTTGCCAGTGACAGGAAACTCTGTGTTATACTTGAATCTCCTGATATACAAAAGATACGTATACATGTTAATAACTGATGCACTAACAAAGGGCTAAAACTAAATGCTAAAAAATGCAAACTTGTTGCATTTGGCAAAAAACACCCTGCACCCAGACTATAGTGTAGAAAATACTCAACTCTGAAATGAAGATGTGAGACTTTTTTTTTTTTTTTTTTTTTAGGTAAAACAAAAATGTACAACAATTGTTAAATGGCACTATTTTACTACATGTAACTACAGTGGGACCTATGGAGGGCATAGGAATAAGATTCTGCAGCTGAGATGAACAGGGGCATTGTGAGTCATTTACATATTTAATTTTATTTTAATTAAAGAAATTACCATGTCTCTTCACTTAAAACAAAATAAAATCAAACTATATAAACAAATGGTTGACTGCATCCCTATTCAAAACAGTGGCCACTGCCTTTAGAGATCTTAAGAGAAGATTTGGTGCAAAGGAACACACAAGCCCAGGCACTATCCTCCTCCCGTCCATGCTTACAAGTCTTAGACAACTCCTACGGTGAAATCCCTGAACAACTGAATGGCAGCTAAATGTTTAGTTTTACTTTTAAGTGTCTTGCAGACTGGTTTGGTTGTTACAGCCTTTAACACATAATTAACCAGTCTTCCTAAAGGAAAACATTTATGCCCACAGACCTCCTTCTTCAGTCCTTATCATCATCAGCTGACAGCCCAGGACTCTTTAGGGTGTTGGTACAGGTGACCAATAAATTTACAGCCTTTCTTCTCCAGCAGAAATCTCATGAATATTAAACATTTTTGGATGATAATGAACGCACTGCCAATCATGAGCGGACAGGTGATCCGCTGTGGCAACCCCTAACCGGGAAAAGCCGAAAGAAGAAGAAGAAGAAGGGTGATAATGAACCTCAGTGTGGAGAACAGCCACAGGAGTTTAGTACTGAGAAGTACGTTTTTTTAATTTAATCCTAAATGCACAGTGGATTTGCTTTCTCTACAGTATTTACTTAACCTAGAAGCATAATCTAAATGCTCATTGCTAAAGAATTATGCATGCAGTGCTTTAAAAGGAAAATTTAGGCCCTAGGAAAGACAAAACATCCTATAGGCATGTATATTTTGGAGTGCAGAACTGAGAAAGCAGTAGAGATGTGCAGTCTTGTCATAGATTCCATGGCCTAGAAGCTGCTTACATTATTCAATGCCTTTTAAAATAATGTGATATAAATCTGCATCCATATGTAAAACCCTTTGAAATAATATGACATATCTGTAAATCCAGTATAGTTCATGTCAATGAATTGGTCATTTTTCTGTGTTCTTCCAGACTATAGGGCAACTCTGGGTCAAACCTATTTGCGTGTCAGACTTATTTTGTATAATAACAAGTCACCTCACTCAGTCCTGTAGCTAAAAGTAAGTGTTATCTTTCTGCATGCTGCTTCAAGTAAAACCTGTTCAAACCTTTCCTTGTCGGCCTCCTACCTGTTTCTGGTTGCATGTTGAGGTGGTAAAAATGTAAGGAATGTTTGTTTTTCTTTGATTGTAATCTTCTTGTTTCATTTCTGACAGAGTGGACTCATGTTTATAGCTAGTGTCATGTGACACTGTAGCAAAACTGATGAAAAATGAGTTGGATGGAATGCTATGTTTAGAATTTCCTTTAAGGGACTTATCTTTGAAGTTTTAAGTTTTCCTGTAACTGAAGAAGTCAAGACACACACACACACACACACACACACACACACACACACACACACACACACACACACACACACACACTGTATTCTTTTACCATAAGTGCTAACTAGTAAAGGAAGACTAGACAACTTTCTGCAGCTGAGTTTAAAAACAAATTTACTACATTTACTGTAAAAAGACCTGGATGGAATATGATGTATTAAATTAAGTATGTGGTCATCTGAATAACACAAACAACTCCTGAACAAATAAGATTGAAATGTAAATATTTGATTTGGAGATGCATGACAGTCACGGTTACCACCGTGAGAAGGAGCTGATACCATAATCAGAGTCTTTAGAACCATGATGCTATGGTTGTGAAAGGTACTGTCCTCTGTTATATGAAATGCATCAAATAATGCTTTTGATTACATCTATCTTGGATTATAGCATAATTGCTAGATTCATTATTTAATGTGAATTTTCTGTACACTTCTTGCTTTTATGTGTAATGTTAGGTTTATTTACTTTGTAGACTGCGGTGTTGCAGTGCTTAGCATTGTCACCTCACAACAAGAGGTTCTCCCATTCGATTCTTGGCTGGAGCACCTTCTGTGTGAGTCTGCATGTCCTCCTCATGGTCAAATGACATATAAAGACATGCAGGTAGGTGTGACCGTGAATAGATATGCCTTCTTTGAAGGCTGGGCATCGGGCTGGTGACTTGGCACAGTAAAAATCCTCTGCCAATCATTAGTGGACTGGAGTTCCACTGTGGCGACCCCGAACCAGGAAAAGACAAGAGTTAGGTTTATTTACTTTGTGTAATGTGTGCATTATTTATTTTATTATTTTCTTCTGTTCCTGCAGTTCTTCAACCCTCTTTCTTTACAACTGTGCCTTTGGTTTCCTGGTCAAGAGGTGATCAAAGGAGGCTTTGTTGTTCTTCCCATATCTCATGACCATTAGCCCTCCTGCTTTACAGCTGATCCAAGGTTATCACCTAAGCAACAGCTATCAGGGTTACCTCAAGGCAACTGGCTTTTGCTTTCTTAGCTGCAATGGCCTGCAATACTGCTCCACTCAAACCTGTGTGCTCCAGAACAAACACATGGTGAAAGCTGCTTTGCAAATGTAGCTTTTGCAGAGTCAAATGACTATCTCTAGCCCATCTGCTTTATGCTATAAACCTCTTCACCAGTAGATGTTTTCAGTGTAGTGGCACAGACTTCTTCCATTCCATGTAGGGTGGGCACACCAGTATTGCCACTTACTGAACCCTCCTTAATCAGGTCTTGTAACACTTCGATTGCTATTCTAGCTTGGGTCATCCAGGATGCAGTCAGGGTTTTATCCTGCAGTACGATGGAGCCAGATCCTAATGTGAGGATTCAATTTCAAGACACAATAATGAATATGTAGATGTGTGTGCGCTGCATCTCCCATAGTTCTTTGACTTTATTTCATCCCTTTTTGGGTCCCCATAGGCATGACTAAGTAATTGCATAGCATCTTATCTGTAGCTTCCAGATGCCAGCCTCTGCAATTGTTAACTTGTTGAAAGTTTAGTAGATTCTTCAGATGAAAAGCAACACATCACTCACAAAGAAAGCCACAGACAATCACAAGTCACATCACTCACAAAGAAAGCCACAGACAATCACAAGTCACATCACTCACAAAGAAAGCCACAGACAATCACAAGTCACATCACTCACAAAGAAAGCCACAGACAATCACAAGTCACATCACTCACAAAGAAAGCCACAGACAATCACAAGTCACATCACTCACAAAGAAAGCCACAGACAATCACAAGTCACATCACTCACAAAGGAAGCCACAGACAATCACAAGTCACATCACTCACAAAGAAAGCCACAGACAAACACAAGTTAAAAAGTGCATAAGTGAAGAACTCAAAACTTGGCACACTGTAATAAAATAACCAGTCTGATTCAAAATCTAGATATAAATGTAGATTTAATGACCAAACATTAGCTGAATGATGGCAAAAATGGTAAACCAGGCTCAGTGCCCTACATCACCTTCATTGAATAATCAAACACAGTTGCACTTATATATTAATACACTTATATCATCCAGCAGTGTATTGTCAAACATGCAAAAGTTCAAACTGAGAAAACATAACCACAACGAGTAATGATAATCATATTGCAATCAATAAAATAAATACAAAATAATAATATAATTTTGGTGTCATTTCAAAAATGCAACATTAAAATATACTTGATTTGGATCAACAGTACAGCTAGATGCAAATTAATTTTGCACTTGAATCCAGTACAGTATACATAGATTTGTAATTAGTATAAATACAATGCAATGGAAATACAAAATAAATCAAAACAAAATAACAAAATAGTGAAGGACCTGTTGTAAATGAAAATACATCTTAATAGCTTCACAATATTGTAAGTTGATATATAATAAGTATTGCAGTACACAATGTGTTATAAATGGCCATTAGGCTCTGAATAAGACTCCCAGTCTAATAATCCAGCTTTGATCTTTAACCATTTAATAGTCTGCTCAGTACTGGTCATTGATTCCTAACCTGTAGTGTCAATTCCGGTCACCACTGATTGATCTGAATCTGCTGTTTTGTGATTCTGCTTGAATGTTTGACAAGCACTGATCAGATAGTTTGTGAGATGAATTTGTCTTTTCATCAAATGGTCTCCACTGTCTGTAACAGGCCAAAGAGTAGCCCTCAAACACTGTCTGGTTTGTGGAAATTCCCACTCATCACCATTTCCACTGGCCTAGATGCCTACTTTATATTTCTTTTCAAGTTTCATATCCAATTTTTTTCTCTGATTTACTTACTTGCACTGACCATAGTACATATTTTTTCCTGTTCCTTTATACTTCACCCTTCCCCACCCACTTCTAACTCATCTATCCTCACTTTTTTTGTTGGTATTCTTTTCAGCATGGACTAATACACCCTCCCTATTCCCCTATTATTTCTGAGTAAGTCCAACTTTTATATAGTCATGTATTCAGTGTAAACCAATGCTTTCCATGTCTGTAATTGCCACCAAGTTCAAGTCAAAGGTTCATAGCTATGTACTAAGCTAATGACTAACAGAGGCTTTATAAGCCTAGTTAAGCAATGCAACCCAGTTGTTTTCCTCTGTATCATGGTAATTTATTCAGAGGGGGTATGTTAGGAAGTTTCTAGAAGTTATGTGGGGGATATTAGTTTGGGCATTACTATCTGACTCTTTCTATCAGAGACACGGGGAACAGACCTGGGGTGAATTTCTGATTTCCCATCTAGGTTATGATTAAATAAGGTTAGGGATGGACTATGCTTCAACTGAATGGGTAGCCTGTTCCAGAGCATGGGAATCCTCTGAGACAAATATCTATCTTAGGTATGTCACTGGCAAACTTTAAAGCCGTGGATCTAGTGGCTCTGATGCTGCTTGTTTTGTGGATATGCAAAAGGTCCATCAGAGTTGGATCCAAGGATGCACTGCATGCCAGGCATAGATCACCTCTCAGTAACCTGTAGGAAAAAGGAAACAGAGATACGGCTTTAAGGTGATCCATATAGGACAATGTGTTTATACTCTGTATTCTCTTGGTAGGGAATCTTTGTGGGAGTTCCAACTGTTGCATATATCTGGTCAGGTACATGCCAAAGGGGGTATTAAACTCAATGATGAGTTTGATAAATGCAGATTAAAGTGGCACTATGACTTCCATGGACCTGGATGCCATGCCTTTACTTATAACAGGGGTGACACAGAATGATTTTCATACTCCCTTGGGAACATGTTGGTAAAAGGTCAGATTACTGCCTACATATGTTCCTAGATCCCTGACTAGTTAACTCTTTGGATTGTCATATCAATGGAGTAATTAGCCTTGGTATCATTTTTCCTAAAAGGCACTATAAAACATTTCTTGGCATCGATTTTTAAACCATGACTTTGGCACCTGTCATTTGTATATGTTAGACACTCTTGTAAAATGTTGGTATCATAAGGGAATCTATAACAGCTCCCAATTTGCAGTCATCTGTGAACTTGGTCATCCAAAGACCCTTGACATTAGCCTTTACCTCTGAGAAGTAATGCTAAATAGGAGCAGTCTCAGCACGGAGCCCTGAGGTACCCCACTGGTGGCCAGTTTCTTAGTTGAGGTGGTATCACCATTCCTGACTTCCTGGGTCCTGTCTGACAGCCAGCTGGCAATCTAGTGAGTTATTTAGAGGTTTACACCCAGTTCAGTGAGTTTATCAACTATACCTGTGTGGGGTATTGTATTGAACACTTTAGCCAGTTCCAAGTAGGCAGTATGCACCATTTTTCCCTCATCCATTGCCATGGTGACTTTCTCAAAGAAGTCCACTGGGTTTAGTAAGCATGACCTTCAATTGAAAAAGCCATACTGGGTTGAGTCCAGTGTCTGAAGTTTGTTTGTGTCTTTATTGATCAGTTCCATGATAATTTGCTCCATGGTTTTGCATATTAAACTAGTCAGATTAATAGGGCTGTAGTTTCTGGTCTCTGTTGATGGTCCATTCTTGTAAAGTGGATAACCATTGCAGTCCTCTGTTCTTTTCATATAAAGCTTGTTTTGAGGTTGTAGTTGAAAAGTGACTCAAGTGCTCCTGACAGGTCATGTTTTGAGCTGTTTAGGAGGCATCCCAGGATATTACTGGGGCCCATTGAGGCTGTGCCTTTAGCCTTGGCAAGCATCGTCAGGATCTGTTCCCTGTTAATAGTTGTGGGGCTGGTTTATACTAGTAGGCATTTCATAGGCCGGGGGGAGGGGGTAAAGTTTGAGCGGAATTTGTCAGCCAGTAAATTCACTATGTTGCTGTGCTCAGTGAAGGCAGGATGTAAAAAACCTTGTGGTTATCTTTAGCCTGTGAGACTATCTTGACCTTGTAAATGGCCTTGTTGGATTTAATTAGTCTCTAATTTTTCTGTTTAGTTTAATTAGAGAGCTCCTATCATTATGGGAGTTACTCTTCCTGATTTTAGCCATGATTGTTTTCCTTTTGTTATATACTATATTAAGGTTAAGATAGGAATCCACCAGTGTGGTTTGCTTTTAGAGCTTGTTTGTTTTTGGCTTACTTCATAGGTTCATAGGTTCATAACTACTATCTCTGCCTAGGGCATTATATAAAGCCCAGCCAGAGTGTGTTTGGCTTTCGCCACCCATTTTAAATTAATTGCCATGCCCTTTTTGAGTTTAGTATACTGTACTCTGTCTAACAGTGACACAGAAGTGATACCGGGTAAAAACCCATGATCCATCATCATCCATCAAAGATTCCTTGAAGAGAGTCAATGAGGGACTTCTTTCCTGGACTGGGATTTTATTCCAGAGTGAAGGGAGCCTCTGGGTTATGAATCTGTCCCTCCAGCATGTCCTACTTCTAGTAGGTACAACAGCCTCTATTCAACCATTTACATGATTGCACAGGGTCTCTGTGAACACTTCCAAATAGATTGTTGTGAACGTAGGGTTGGAAGTGGCACTGCATTTTGACAAACTATCACTTAATAGGATGTAGTTTGCTTTGGAATAGTTCCTAACTGTTCCAGGGTTTGCCAAGAGTACTGAATTGATCTTTATTTAGAAAGAGACAGCTTTATGGCCTATCCTCACCACTGAGGATGTGACACTGAGGGGTGGTGAAGCCCTTTCTCATATTGGTGAGTACCAGGTCCAGTATGTTTGAAACTCTGGTTGGTGTGTGTGTGTGTGTGTGTGTGCTGTCTGATCAAAGGTATTTGTTAATAAAGTCTGGGAATCATTGTTCTTGCAAGTATGAGGCAGTGTGTATTTTCTTGTCCATAGAGGGATATTTAAAGTCTCCCTTGAATAGGGTATTTGGTTTAATGGTGAGTGCCTCCAGTAGGTCTAGGTATGAGCTATGGGATTCCAGGGACATGTAGGGTGACCTATAGTGTGCTTGGATATGAAATAAGACTTTGTCTATGTTGATATGTATGAGGATAGATTCCAGGGCATCATCTTGTTTAACCAAACTATAATTATGCTTGTTGCTAATACAGATTGACACTCTTCCACCTTTTGTCCCTGTCTGTGCAGCTGATGGTCTAAATGTGTGGAAGGTACTGAAGCCATGCACTGTTGGAGTATGTTTTGTGGATTTAAACATGTCTCAGTAAAGGCACAGATGTCTATATTCTTCAGAGTGAGGAGAACATGTAGGGTGTGGAGCTTCTTATTTAGGCTCATAGCACTGGGCAGTAATACCGTTAGGTTTCGTTGCATTTTGTTTGCTATGTTGGTAGGTTTGTCAATTTGGCATTGTGGCATTGCCTAAAAAGGCTCTAAGGAGGTAGATAAAGTTTTAGCCAATATTCATCAGCCTAGGGGAGACAGGTGCAGCCCATATTTTACAAAGCAGCGAGGTTGCTAACCATGTCCTCCCAAGCTGACATATATTGAAACCCCTGGAAAGACACTAGAAATTAAGACAATTATTGAAGTAATTTCTCCTTTGGGCTTCAAACCCTCTACTGTATAGGTCTATAACATTGGTATGGTATGCACCATTCAATGATATTTACCCAGTAAGCTCTTTCACTTCTGTTGTGAAGCATGTAGAGGAAGAGGGGACTGCAAGCCCCCCCCCCCTATACTATTTTGTGCCACTGTTACTTTCTCACCAGTTTCTCTGATTGTTTAATATAATTATTAATCTTGAGTCAATATTTCATATTCTATTTGCTCTTTTTTAGGAAGAGCCACCATAAATAGGCTGTTGCAGTTTTAAGCTCTAACTTGAAGACTACAGATGGCTTCTATGGAGTGTTAGATTATATTTAATTAGTTCTGCTACTATGAGTTTTCCCGTGTCTTTAATTAACCTCTTCAGAATACCAGGAAATATATCTTTGCAAACCTCAGATGACTGTTCATTGTATTATTATTACTATTTTTTTGACACCAATTGAACTGGCAGCCTCTAAAAACCCCACACCTAGATCAGGCAGTAGACTACTTTAATAATATATTTATCTCAGTTCTAAATTCCATTGCACCAGTAAGGAAGAGAAAAACCAAAGCAAACAATGCACCGTGGTTAAGTCGGGCACAAGAGCCCTTCTAAAAACAGAGAGAAGACCTGGAAGCAATGAAAACAATACAACTCTGATCATACCAAGCAAGAGTATAAACAACTTAGGAACTTAGACAAAAAACAAACCAAACTTGACAAACAAAACTACTTCCTAGGTCTCCAAAACAAATACTCAAAAAATCCCCCCAAATTTTGGCATTCTATCAACTCCCTTCTAAAACCTGGAGCAATTGCTAACCCCGCCCCCACCTCCCCATATACTAACAGCAAAGATATACCTCCCAGCTTAACTCTCACTTCATAAACTCAATCCAGACTCTATCCAACCAGCTAAGAAACACTAATACCTCATCTACTACAACTGCTGGGAACATTCCTGGCAATACTACCAATCAACCATCCTTCTCCCCCTCTCCAGTCCCTACATCAAAAATTAGAAACCTCCTCCTCAAACTAAAACATACCACGCTAGCTGCAGACAGTATACCCGCTAACTTCCTAAGAATAGCAGCTGACTCTTTTTCTTACCCAGTATCAATCCTAATAAACAGGTCCATTCAGGAAGTTTATGTTCCACAACTATAGAAAATATCCCACATTATACCTCTTCACAAAGGAGGTAAATCTTACGATTTTTCCAACTATCGGCCTATAGCTATTCTTCCCCCCTTATCTAAGCTCCTAGAGAAATGCATACATTCACAAGTTATGCAATTCCTAGACACAAGCAAGCTTCTCTCATCCACCCAACACAGTTTCCGCCCTCACCATAATACAACTTCTGCTCTTCTCTCATTCACCGATCTGGTTAATCAACATAGAAACAACAACAACTATGTATCTGCTACCTTTTTAGACCTCTCAAAAGCATTTGACATGGTCTCACACCCTAAACTACTGGACACCATTCATCCTCTATCCTTTACTTCCCCCACCATCTCCTGGTTCAATAGCTACCTATCAAACAGACAACAATCTGTACAATGGCACAATGAACTATCCCCTCCTCTCCCTAACTCTATAGGAGTACCACAAGGCTCAATATTAGGCCCACTAATTTTCTCTATCTTTACAAACAATCTATATACCTCCTCCAAGCAAGCCTCATTAATTCAGCATGCAGATGATTCCACTCTCATCTGTGCAGCCCCATCTGTCAACATCCTACAACAACTAGCCCAAGAATCATTCTCTGCTATTGAAACTTGCATCACTGACATCCAACTTATTCTTAATCCTAACAAAGCCAAACTTCTGCTGATCACACCTAATAAAACAAAATCCTCCCCCTCTACTTTCTCTGTCTAATCTAGGAATGGCACTATCATCTCTCCATCCACCCACACAAAAGTCCTAGGAGATGAAATAGACAACAACCTATCATTTGATCTTCACATAATGCAAACCATTGAAAAATTTCATAAGAAAATGGGAACCCTATACAGGCATAAAAACTATCTCACAGCAAAAGCACGGATCACCCTAGCTCAAACTCATCTCCTATCAACACTTACTTATGCTGCACCAATCCTAACCCACACTAAAAAATCAGATCTGGATAAGTTAGTCATGCTACAACAAAATTACTAAGTTTGCCAACAATTCCCCCTTTAGAACTCACCACTGTCAAGTACTAAAAGAAATTCAATGGCTTGAGTTTCCTAACTGGCTAACTTACCAACAACTCACCTACGTCTTTAACATCAGAAACTACCCAGACAAAACTCCAGCCCTCAGTCAGTTAATAACCTCCCACTCTTCCAGTCGCCCTCTACGCTCATCCAATAAACCCCTCCACAGTATTACTACTGCTAACAACACTGCAGGAAAAGCCCTTTATTCCCACATCATAGCTAAAAAATGGAACAATCTCCCCACCAATGTAACCTCCACAACAACAAACACAAACTTCAAAAAATTACGTAAATCTCATCTCAGGGCAACTTGGATTTGCCCTTATATCACTTGACATTTTCAATACCTTCTCTTCTCTTCTACCAACCTACTATAGTCTAGAATACACACTATTCTATTCACATAGAAATACTGACTCTTATAATATACCAAATCATTCTTTGTACTCATTTCTGTGCATACTTATTAAAACTGTAAGCAGTACATACTACCTTTGTAAAAATTATTTCTAACTGTCTTTCAGTCCTGCAAAACCTGTTAACTACTGTGAAAACATTTCTGAATATATCATTCTGAACCGTTGTAAATATTAATCAAACTGTATCTCAGTCCAGCAATGCATGTTAACCTAGTGTTAACAAAGTTATGAATATCTCTGCTTGTAAATAATTTTCTGTATTACCAGTTTGTATATTTCTCATTGTATAAATTCTTCTTAATTGTGGAGCATTTCTCCCCGGGTCTCCACTGAAAATGGACCTGGTCCAGCTGGAATTTCCCAGTAAAAAAATGTAAAATAAAATAAAATAAATTTGTTATTCGGTAAACCCTTTTTTGACATATGTCCCTTTTCAGGGATGACCATGGAGCACTCTTTGATTAAGTGAATTGCTCAGTCACACAGTTACAAACCCTCTACCTTGAATACAGGAAACACAAAGTTATCTACTCTGAACCTTAACCCTTTTCCCTAATTGCCAGGTTTATAACATTGTATTTGTTAATCACAAATAACAGTTTGCATTAACTGTTAAAGTTATAGTAATTGTGAATGGTTTGTCAATACTTTTTAAGTTTCACATTTTAGCATTTTTTGAACATCAGCACTATGGCTGCCACTACCACATTGTTTCTTTCCTTGATTTGGGCAACATGGTACCACTTGATTGGTGGAAAATGAGTATACCAGAAAGGGTTGTCTTACATTAGCATGCCCAGAGAAATACATTGGGTTGGACTTAGTCAGTGACATCTCAGCATGTGTCCTCAACACCTTACAGTGGGCAAGACAAGGAAATACATTTCTTACAAGGACACAAAGAACTGTTTGCTGGTTGGCATCTTCCATGTTCATCCCAGTAGAATATCCTCTTTTTATCCACCTCAGCTTTTTTCAGGAAGAAAAAACTAAGGGTTTTTCATCATCACTATTATGCCAACCTAGAGAGTTAAGCCAAGTCTCTGGGACATTTACTGTTGAGATCAGGACTAAGAATCATTAGTAAATGGCCATATTCCAGCACTGCATAAATGAGCAGGCTGTAAACAAATTCTACAGTACTAGCTTGATGTAATTTTATAAACTGATGCTGACTATCCTGAATCTCATTACAAAACTAATTTTGTTTTGAAGGCTGAAAGGGCAGATGAAACTGAAAATTCTGTCTCAGTTACCTCCAATCTTATTCTGGAGTTACCTGCAAAAATGTGGGCTGCTAGGACTCTCTACTCAGTTTATGATAAGGTTGGTCAGATATTAGCTGTTAGAATTCACAACTGGCTTCCGCTGCAGTCATGGCTCATGTTAGTGGAGTATTCCATCTTTCTCTCAGATCGCATCTAAGTTTTTTACCCTCCCCCTCCAGTATACAGATGTGTAATGCTGTCTAGTAATATGTACGTTTATGACATATGTATGCAAGTTCATTACATCTGTTTATGTATCACCTTTCAGCACCATGAGTACTGCTTGGCAATAACCTCATCTACTGCTCAGGCTTCTACTGGCTATGCCTTTCCCTTTTCCTTTTCCAAGGGAAGGAAAACAGACTTTGTCTAATCCAGCCATCTCCCCATCCATCCATCCATCCTTCCAGCCATCAAACCATCCATCCATCCATCCATCCATCCATCCATCCATCCATCCATCCATCCATCCACCCATTCATGCAACCCTCCATCCATCCATCAAACCATCCATCCATCCATCCATCCATACATATATACATATATAGTTTCATAGTATAGTACTAGGCTATCTGCCCTGGGGCATTTGTAAGCCTAGCCATAGTGATGTGGCTTTTGCCACCCCATGAAATGATACAACAATGTACAGAATAAATTTAGAATACTGTGCCTCTGTCTAGTAGTGACACAATGAAGGTCCCCTTATATAATATAATTAGTTTACTGTGCCCCTGTCTAGCAGTGACACAGATGTGACCTCTGGGGTAAACTTACGATCTCCCATCCACTCATCAAGATTTCTCTTGAAGAGAGTCAGTGAGGGGCTCTGCCTAATACGAACTGGGATCTTGTTCCAAAGCATGGAAAGCCTCTGGGTTATGAATCTATCCCTCCAGCATGTCCTAATCATATTTGTGCCGAGGTTTAAGTCTTTAGCTCTCGTGGTCCTGATGGATTTGGATTTTTTGAGGTGGAGCATGTCCATCAGATCCTGATTGGACATGGCCTTGTACGTCAGGCAGAGATCACCTCTGAGCAGGTGGTATGCTACTGAATAGAGCTGAAGTTTCTTTAGTCTGGCAGAATAAGACATATGTTGGAGACCCTTGATCCTCTTGGTGAGGTACTTTTGTGGTCTCTCCAGCTGTTGCAAATGCCGGGTGAGGTACATACCAAATGGGGCATTGTACTCAATCATGGGTCTGATGAGGGAGGAGTATAGCGGTAGAATGACATTCTTGGATCTGGATGTGAATCCCTTCATGATGAGGTGTGCAAGGTAGAATGTTTTTCTAACCACTTTGGCAACGTGGGTGTCAAATGAGCGGTCGCTGTCGACTTGGGTCCCTAGGTCTCTGATTACTTTTTCCGTACTCAGTGGGTCGCTGTCTATGTGATAATTTGTGGGTACTTTGTTTTTCCCAAAGGGGATAACTATACATTTTTTGGCATTTAGTTAAAGGCCGTGACTCTGGCACCAGTTGTCTGTTTCTGTGAGGCCTTTTTGTAGGATGTATGTGTCCGCTGGTGTGTCAACTATGGCGCCTAGTTTGCAGTCATCTGCGAACTTTGTCAGCCACAACCCTCCCATGTTTGCTTTAACATCTGAGAAATAAATGCCGAACAAGAGGGGTCCCAGGACAGATCCCTGTGGGACACCACTTGTGACTGGCTTTGAGTCTGACATTGCTCTGGCGATTTTGACTTTATGGGTTCTGTCCTTTAGCCAGTTTGCAACCCATCTAGTGACATAAGGGTTTACGTTTAAGCTGTTGAGCTTATCTATGATGCCTGAGTGGGGTATTGTGTCGAAGGCCTTAGCCAAGTCCAGGTAGGCTGTATGGACTGCTTTGCCCTCATCAATGGCTCTAGTGACTGTTTCGAAAAAGTCAACCAGGTTCAAAAGGCAGGATCTGCCTTTTACAAAGCCGAACTGGGTGGGGTCAAGTGTCTGTAGGTCCCCTATGTCTCTGTTTATGAGTTCCATAATGATTCTTTCCATAGCTTTGCAGACCAGGCTGGTTAAGCTTATGGGGGGTAGTTCCCAGGGTCTGTAGAGGTACCCCCTTTGTGGAGTGGGACCACTGTTGCTGTACGCCAGTGTTCAGGTACATATCCTGAAGTAAGGCTAAGGTTAAATAGCATTTTTATGTGTGGGTTTAGCTCCTCTTGGAGTTCACGTAACACGCAACCCGGGATACCATCAGGTCCCATTGATGCTGTGTTTTTAGCTTTGTTTAGGGCGGTTCTCACTTGGACATCTGAGATGACAGGAGATTACATTCAGCTGGGATAAGTATTTCTTCTTTTGGGGGTGAGGGAGGGGAGAAATTTGCACTGAACCTGTCAGCCAGAATGTTGGCAATATCTGTGGGTTCAGTGTATTTTTTGTTGTTGTGAACTAACTCTGAGCATACCTGAGGGTTTCCGCCCAGGTTTCTAACATAGCTGAAGAAGGCTTTGTGGTTATCTTTAGTGTCCTTAGCGATTTTTCTCTCAAAATTGGCCTTGGATGTTTATGAGAGAACGTAGTTTTCTGCTAATGTTGATCAGAGATGTCTTCCCTTCATGGGATTTTGCTCTGACATGCAGTAGCTTCCTTCTTTTGTTATACAATTTGTTAATGGCTGAGGTCCACCAGACAGGACGCTTGCCTTTGGTGGAGAGGGACTTGGATTTATTTGGGATTGCATGATCCATGCATTCTTGGAGATGTCCATAGAAAGCATTTGTGAAGGATTCTGCATTGTGGGATGTGGTATCCACTGGCACAGTGGGCTTAAAGGATACCATCTCAGTCTTAAGAAGAGTGAAGTCTGCTTTTGAGAAGTTTTTCACTGTGGTCTTTTGTGCTGGGGTGGAGGTGGGATATGTATATCCAGGGTGATTAGTTTGTGGTCAGATCTCACTAGTGAGGGGTATACCTCCGGTGTGGAGCATTTTGTCCCCATGTTTGTGATGATCAGGTCTAGTATATTATCTCCCTAGTGGGAGAGGTGACTAGTTGTTCCAGTGCATTTGAATTTATGAATTCCAGGAACCTTTGGGCTAGGGTATTAGGGCTAGAATAATGTACCCGATCTATGTTTGGGTAGTTGAAGTCTTCCAGTATGATGGTATTTTGTGATACATTCATATCCTCCAATGTCTTCAGGAAGGCTGAGTGGGGTTCCTGAGATTGGGAGGGTGGTCTGTAACATGCTACCAGTTGTATAGCAGTTTTGCCTATGGTTAGTTGCACCTGTATGGTCTCTGATGCTTCATGTGTTGCTACTAACCTGGAGGTGTGGGTGTCCTTGATGAATATGGACACTCCCCCTCCCTTTGTGGTTCGGCCCGGGTTTTGGGGCCGAAAAGCATGATACGAGGTATAGTCTGTTAGTGCTGGGGTGCTCTCAGGAGCCTTGAACGAGGTTTCAGTTACTGCACAGACGTCGATGTTCTCCATGCTGAGGAGTGCATCGAGCACCTGCATCTTGAGATTTAGACTTCTGGCGTTGAGCAGCATTACCCTTAGTTTTTTTCCATTTTTGTTTTCTAAGGAGGTGGGTTTGTCTTTTGAGCCTTGCCTAAAAAGGCACTATGGGGTGGCAGAGCCTTAGCCAATATCCGGAAGCCCAGTGGTGACAGGTGTAAGCCATCCCTTGCGAAGCAGCATGGCTTGTCCAACATGTCATCCCAGGCAAACAGACATTGGATCCCCTTAGAATGACACCAGTACTTGAGCCAATTATTAAAGCTGATCATCTTGTCTTTGTATTGTGGTATCATTCTTGGTGAGGGCAAGATGCTGCTCAGGGTCAGGGTCATACCAGCCTGGGCTACATAATCGGAGAGCTCCTCTATGTCTCTTTTCATGTAGTCCAGGGAGGTACATCTCAGGTCATTCACGCCAGCATGGACAATGACGGAGTCATATTTGTACTTGCTTTGGAGTGACTTGAGTGTGTGTGTTATGTGGCAGATCCTAGCTCCCGATAGACAGCTCACAGTCACCCTCTCCTTGTTCATCCTGGTCAGCGGGACATCAGTGTGTCTGACTATAGAGACACCTATTACTAGTGTATCAGGCATGGTGTTTGGCCTTAAGGGCTGTGATTTGTTGACACACTAATTTATTGTAGTATGTGTTGCATGTGTTTTGTTTTGAGGTGGTGGATTTCTGGATGTCTGCTTTGGGAACCTCTGTTGTTTTGGTAAGTTTTTTATTAGAGCCTCCGAGTATGTCTTTGTGTTTTTATGTGTTGGGTTTGCAGTTGTGGTAGGTCTGTGTGGGACTGGGATTGTTGTATGTGTGGTTTCCATCTCCTCCTGTCTGGTCATGCCAGCCCTGAGTTGAGAGAGTTCAGCCTCCAGTTTGGCTATATAGTTGCATCTCTCACATGTATTTGTGTTTGTTAGGAGGAGGAGAGGGTTGTCTGTGTACATGAGACAATTGCAGCATTGTCTCAAGATACCCAGATTGACCAGCTGAACTGGAGAGGACGCCAGTAATCTACAACTCGACATGGTAGAACAGTATAAGGGAGTGCTGTACCTTTAAGGGAAGTGGATATTCACAGGGGTGGTAGGTAGATGTAGTGCTTTACTTAGTACGAGAGTGCTTACTTAGTAGAGAAGTATTGAGAACAAGTGCTAGGCTTATATTATAGTGAGTAGTCTGATTATACTAAGAGTAGAGCTTCCTTAAGGGAAAATTTGAAGAGCAGACTTGGCGGAGCCAGAAGAAGTTTAACCTTGCTTAACCGGCACTATGCCCAGAGGCAGATTTTAAACAGGGAACTACAAAAGAGCTAGAAATGGTCCAAAACAACCAATTACTACAGCTTCTTGTGCTGAGGTCACTTCCTACAGGGACAGGTAGGCTGCTCAAGGCTCCCCACTCCCACTGGTGAGCAAAGAAACTTCCTTCTATCCAAGTAAGGTAATGGACAACACAGGAACTACACCACAGCCCAGAATACAGCAATGCCTGTAAACTGGTCTAAACTAGTCGAGGAGAGGCAGGAAAACAAGGATAATTTTTTTGTTTGTTTTTTTGATAGAAACACACAGAAAATGCAGAAACAGTGATAAATCAGTTACACAGGCTAGAACACTTTAGTGGGCAGCCTCAACAGTTAAATTAAACAACAAACAAACAAACTTTCGATCAAATTCGACTAAAAAGTAACTTTAAGTGCAGGTTTTAAAATAATGCAGCAAACAGTTAAAAAACAGTTCAGGCTAGTTCAGGGTAAGCTACAGAAGCTATTCCAAGTGAAAAAAGCAAAGATACTTAAATCCAGAAAGTAGTCGCTTTTCTGAGTTCTCTGTAGCTAAGACCACTCTGCAGGACCACGAGGAGCTTGTCTGAGCAGTATAGCCAGAAAAAAATGCCCAGAGGTGGATTTTAAACAGGGAACTACAAAAGAGCTAGAAATGGTCCAAAACAACCAATTACTACAGCTTCTTGTGCTGAGGTCACTTCCTACAGGGACAGGTAGGCTGCTCAAGGCTCCCCACTCCCACTGGTGAGCAAAGAAACTTCCTTCTATCCAAGTAAGGTAATGGACAACACAGGAACTACACCACAGCCCAGAATACAGCAATGCCTGTAAACTGGTCTAAACTAGTCGAGGAGAGGCAGGAAAACAAGGATAATTTTTTTGTTTTTTTGATAGAAACACACAGAAAATGCAGAAACAGTGATAAATCAGTTACACAGGCTAGCACACTTTAGTGGGCAGCCTCAACAGTTAAATTAAACAACAAACAAACAAACTTTCGATCAAATTCGACTAAAAAGTAACTTTAAGTGCAGGTTTTAAAATAATGCAGCAAACAGTTAAAAAAACAGTTCAGGCTAGTTCAGGGTAAGCTACAGAAGCTATTCCAAGTGAAAAAAAGCAAAGATACTTAAATCCAGAAAGTAGTCACTTTTCTGAGTTCTCTGTAGCTAAGACCACTCTGCAGGACCACGAGGAGCTTGTCTGAGCAGTATAGCCAGAAAAAAATGCCCAGAGGCGGATTTTAAACAGGGAACTACAAAAGAGCTAGAAATGGTCCAAAACAACCAATTACTACAGCTTCTTGTGCTGAGGTCACTTCCTACAGGGACAGGTAGGCTGCTCAAGGCTCCCCACTCCCACTGGTGAGCAAAGAAACTTCCTTCTATCCAAGTAAGGTAATGGACAACACAGGAACTACACCACAGCCCAGAATACAGCAATGCCTGTAAACTGGTCTAAACTAGTCGAGGAGAGGCGGGAAAACAAGGATAATTTTTTTGTTTTTTGATAGAAACACACAGAAAATGCAGAAACAGTGATAAATCAGTTACACAGGCTAGCACACTTTAGTGGGCAGCCTCAACAGTTAAATTAAACAACAAACAAACAAACTTTCGATCAAATTCGACTAAAAAGTAACTTTAAGTGCAGGTTTTAAAATAATGCAGCAAACAGTTAAAAAAACAGTTCAGGCTAGTTCAGGGTAAGCTACAGAAGCTATTCCAAGTGAAAAAAAGCAAAGATATTTAAATCCAGAAAGTAGTCACTTTTCTGAGTTCTCTGTAGCTAAGACCATTCTGCAGGACCACGAGGAGCTTGTCTGAGCAGTATAGCCAGAAAAAACTATCCTATTGCTACCAATGTAATATCCCAAGCTCATTCTCAAATCTGGGCTATCAGTAACAGTTAAGAACATCTTCACTTTGTAATACTGAATTGGGATGAAGAGGAATTATTTTACAACAGACATAATAAAAAAGTGGTAACTTGTTGAAAATATTGTGTTACTGCAGGAATGAAGCAATCCAGGAAAATGCTGCCCGTCTTGCTTTTTTTGCCCCAAATATTATATCAGCTGGTATCTGTTTATCTATCTAAATGTATTTACTGAACTGAATGACTCTGCCTTTGTTAGAAAGCATTTCAGACTTTTCTCCCTAATTGTTTCTTGCAGGGAATGGTTGAAAGTGTACAAGAGTTGCTTATATCTCAGTTTACCACACTGCACCTGTTTCTCTGGGACAAAGAAAAAGGTCTCCTCCAAAAGCTTGGTGACCAGGAACAAGAGGGGGTAACAGAAATGGAAGACAACCTCAGAAACATTACAGAGGAAGAAAATTTTATCCAGGAAATGCTAACTAAAATTTGCTCCAGGCTGTCACAGAAAAACTGCATTGCTTTTCTGACAGTAAGACATACTTATATCCTTGTACTTTTTTATTGTACATGCTAAACTACTGGAAGCAACAGGAGTTGTTTTAACATCTCCTTTTCTCATGGGGGAAAGAATGAGTTAAGTGATATTTCTGGATATCATTTTTTTTAATTTGCCTAATTTGTTCTGCTTGAGTCTGCTTCTCTGTCTACAGGCAAAGTCAGACTCTAGCCTGCTTAAACTTCTTCTTCTCCTCCTGCTAAACAATTTTAGTCTCAGATAAGGTTGTTGTATGAAAGTATGTGCAAAGTCTGGCATCTAAATGATTTATGACATTAAACTGACATGCGTCCAACAGTATTAACAGAAGAAATATCACATGAGAGGTCTCTGAGGAAGGTGAGATTGCACTGGCACCATGCAAACCCAACACCTACTTGCATTGAACAACTTAATGTCACTGATCCTAGAAGGTTAGTCATGGTGATTAACGCTGGAATAGGAAAACAAAGGAATATTTATTCAGGTGGCTCATAAAAGGGGGATGATTTTAAAAAGCTACTGAATATAGGTCATTTAATCAAAAATGTGACTGAATGAGAAAAAAGAAACAATTTTGTGGGTACCAGAGTTAATTCTCAAAGAGCAGGAATTGTACCTTAACTATTATAGAAAGCTCCAAAATGAATGCATGCCACCCACGTCAAAAAAATTACTATTTTAAACACTCAATTTTTCTGTTAACATTCCTTCTACCAAAGTGTGCAAGCATGTAATTCTTTTTCTTTCACTGTAATTTTCATTAACTAGACAGAAAGATGCTGATCAAAAGCCATTACATTTGTATTTAATAAAATTAAGTAGTGTAGTGAGTGGTGCCAGATTTGAAGGTCTCCCTTACAGCACTATATTATGGGAAGCTTTTATCCTCACTGTGGCTATACGGTTGCATCATCAGCACCCTGCAGATCATCATGAGCTTGTAGTTATATTTTTGTACAGACCTCTACACACAGCACGCTACAGATTGTTATGAGCTGGTAGGTATGTTTTGGCTCACAAATCTACACACAGCACACTGCAGATTGTCATGAACTTGTAGGTGTGTTTTGGCTCACACCTCTACTTACAGCATGCTGCAGATTGTCATGAGCTTGTAAATATGTTTCTGCTCACACCTACACACAGCACACTGCAGATTGTCACAAGCTTGTAGATATGTTTCTGCTCACACCTCTACACAACACGCTGCAGATTGTAATGAGCTTGTAGGTATGTTTTGGCTCACACCTGTACACAGAGCACACTGCAGATTGACATGAACTTGTAGGTGTGTTTTGGCTCACACCTCTACTCACAGCATGCTGCAGATTGTCACAAGCTTGTAGGTTTGTTTTAGCTCCCACATCACATACATCTGGTCATCTGCCTGTGGTTCCCACACTACTGCTTTACTAGAAACTGAGCCAGAATTTAACACATATGTGTTACCATGCACACACATAGAGATTTGCTAAGATGTGTTATAGCATCTGGAAGCTATAAAACCATTTCAAAACTTCCACCATTCCAGGATAGCAATTAGTTCACACCTAAGGACATTTTGTCTCTGGCTGCAACCAGAACTGTAAGATACAATATTTATGGCTTAAACCAGATAATTTAATTTCAGAATATTTTTTTCAAAGTTAGCTGGACTGAGGTTAACCTCTTCTCGTCTAGTATCTTCTGTTGCAGTATATTCATTTCCACAGTTACAATACTGTCTGACATACAGGTGTATTTCTTTTCTGTCCAGCAGAACCCACTGTTGGTACATTCTTAACACAAGCAAATTTACAAATACATTTTCAGTACAAGCACCTGTACAAATCATTTTGATATACAAATGACATATAATTATTTACAAATTAGCTAGCTACATTGGCATATGTTAAACATCCACTGCTCTACTTCTCCTAGCATAGCTGGCAATACCTCACATCACCACAAAACACACAAAAATATTTTATATATGGCATCTGACCTTAAATAAATGGTCTTTTTTCCTCAACTTATAATTAGCAATACATTATAATCTTGTTGTAAAATCTAAATATTGGTAGCCATCTGGTATAACACAAGAGATGTCAAGCATGCCATATAAATCACAAATGTTATATATAGCATGCTTTTATTCCAGTTCTTTCATGCAATATCATTACTTATAAAACAAGAAAATGTGTTTGCAAATGACATATGTTGACTTTGATGAGACCTGAGCTGCAGCAGTTGTTATTTGTAAAGCTTAGCAGTCATGTTTTACACCCACATCCAAATACTTCTAAAATGATATTTGTAAATATGTAAAAATATGATGAAAATTCATGTTGATTATATCTGACAATCACTTTGCACTGGAACATTCCACTGCATTTTCAGGCAAATTGGCTCATTTCAGTATAAATCTACTTTTAGTTAGTACATATTTATTTTGCAGGAACAACTTTATTATTTCACATAAAAAAAATACTGTCATCCATTGGGAGTTGGCTAATTCATAAGCAGTACAGCAATTCTTACTAAGCAGTATAGTTAATGCCTCACATAGGTGGGGGTATGAAAAACTGAATCAAGATAAGAAAGTAAATCACGTACCCCACATAAATGTTGTGTAACATGATATTTTAAATTTACTGAAGATAAGTAAATCACGTACCCCACATAAATGTTGTGTAACATGATATTTTAAATTTACTGACATAAATGTTGTGTAACATGATATTTTAAATTTACTGAAAATAAGAAAGTAAATCACGTACCCCACATAAATGTTGTGTAACATGATATTTTAAATTTACTGACAGATTGCTATCATAATGTCAAATTGTTAGGTGGCTCATAATTTCTCATTTAACTGATCACAGATCTCTAACCTCTACTGCTGCAGCTCAGCTGTAGTACAAACCAACATTCCTTTTATTGCAAGAGCATTAGCTGATCAAACTACCCAACTGTCGCTATCTGCCAATTTAATTGAGCTGGAGTAATAATGTCCCAGGTGCCTCATGGCTGGCCATCAATTTATCCTCAAAAGATATATCCCTAGCTTTATCTTGAAAATGAAAAAGAAAATAGCCTACAAAGCTGTCTGGCTGACCATTTACTGACCAGAACTTTCTACAATCAGATGTGCTAGCCAAGAACCAATTTGCATTTGCAGCATGGAAAACTGACTGTAGCTCTAGAAGTCATTTGCCACCAAAAGAAACTATTAACACTTCATGATTTGTCTAGAGTGTGAGCATGAGCTGGTCATTGGTCAAAGGCAAATCTAAAAGAAAATCCAGGCTATGATGATTTATGAATGATGTATGAATATAATTATGAGATTACTGTCCGCTATCCCAGAAGTCATTCCATTCTTCCTCTTTATGGAAATCCAAACACACACTCAAAGTAAAGATAGCTGATAGCACTAGTCATTTTTTTTGCCTTAACTTAAGACTGACATTTTAAATATCAGCCAGATTCCACATGATAAGGATAACCTATACTACATTCCATGCCTTATTCCTTAACTGTCCCTGATTTGGAAAGATTTCTTCGGCGCTACCTGAAAAGTGTGATTATTTTTGACAGAAAAATGAAGACAGAACTTAATAAATGTTACTCAGAAGTTACAGTCTCTTTAACAAAAACTGCATTTTAACTAAAATACAACCACAAAGGCCAGTAACACCCCAAATGAACATTACTCAAATCTTGTTGTTACTGGCCTTTGTGGTTGTATTTTAGTTTTTTGGTTTATGTTGAGTTGTTATAGAAAGTGTTTTTTTTTATCTAATCCCATGGGTATTTTCAAAATTTTAAGAAGTTAATCACATTATGATTATTCAAATGTCATCTGGAATTAATTAAATTAATTAATTATGATGTCACCTGGAATTAAAGATTATGCCAAAAGTCCTGCTGGTCACCAGGTTCTGTCCCTCTGGTCCTCACGGATCATACAGCATACTAAATTTAAATGTCATGTTTCCATCTCTATCTCTGTCAGTCTGTCTCTCTTTATCACACCCTCTTTCACTTTCTATATGCCTCATTCACTCAGCAGTAGCTGCAGTTGTCTACACTAGGAGTTCTGGCATATGAAAATTGGAAATCAAATTATACTGAAGTTAAAAAATACATTTGAAACCAGATCTGTTGTAGACTTACAAAACAAGAATATTATCATTCAGTGCTGATCAAAATGAGATGCAGGTATCATTAAGAAAATAAGCCACAGATACATTTTCATGTAGCTGTAAAAATTCCCTGGTTGCTGTTTAAAATAAAATTATATTGGTTATTATATTTCCTATTATTTCCAGGCTACAAGCTGATCCTAATGAATGTTTTCTAGAAACTTTTCTTTTTGCTTTTTGTTTTGTTTAGTTTACTTATTAGCTGTAAGTCACTTCTTCAGCATTAAAACTGGTCCTAAAGCAGGAAAACTGACTAGCTTTAGGAAGGACTTGAAGGGAATAAGGATGTGTTGGAAGTTGGAATGTAGATATTTGTAGGAAAAATGATTTTACCTGTCTTGTTTGCTGGTCACTGGCCCAGTACAGTGCAATGAATGTGTTGCACATCAGTCAGCATGGCTGACCCATGACTATAATTGACATGGAGAGATGTATTTTTGGAGAAGACACCAATAAGCCCTACACCTTGCTAAAATAACTTTCAGTTATAGCACTATATCAAATCAAGATAGTTATGTAGCTCTGTTCTCACGTATCATGCACTGTAAATGCATTTATGCCATTAAGCTTTCTTAATAAATCTAACCATTGACAAATGTACCATTCACTTTGCCATTTCCTCTTGCTGAAGGGTGGCATTCTGCGACCCGTCACATCATAAGGGAACTTGTTTGAATATAAATCATGCTGAATCAATGAAATACTGGTAAAGATAGACTAATATAAGCCCTCTCACTCTTGCTTACTTAATTAAGAGGGACTGCAGTAGACAGCAAGGGTCCTCACTGCTCAAACAGAAGTGCATGACCTCTGTAGCTATTTAGGCAAAAAATGCTGATGTCACAGCCAGATCCAGAATTAAGGCAATGTAGGCAGGTGCCTAGGGCCCACTGACTTGTGTGGGTCCACTAGCCAGGTGGCTGACACAAAACTTGCATTTCTTCTTTAAGAATGCATTCTGAAGTTCTTGTTTAAGGATACACACAATGTGCATCCATAACAATGTCTGTGCTTCCATTATACTAAAGACACCCACACATTTAAACATTGAAACATAGAATTTTTACCATTACAGATGAAAGAGATGAGAGAACAGCTTAGGTAGGTGTGCATGTGTGTGTTTGTGTGTGTGTGCGTGTGTGTGTGTGTGTGTGTGTGTGTGTGTGTGTGTGTGTGTGTGTGTGTGTGTGTGTAATGCCCCAGTTAGGGATGGGAAGTCGGTTAACTTATTCAGGCTAAAACCCTGTACCTTGGTTATAGGTAACTAGAGCTTGAATCCTCTACACGAACTACCAAACTGTCGTCAGCAGGTGCATTTTCAAAGAATGTTGCGTTTCAAGGGAAGAGACATTTGCTGTTGCTCATGCTATGTCTGTTTTCAGTGTGTAACTGTTTTGTAAGTAATCCACAAAAGAGATGCTGAAGAGTCAAAAAGGCACAGAGCAGAGAGCGTACTTCACTTTCTTTAATCCAAAAAATAGACTGACGAACACATTAACGCTTTTCATATATGACACAATCGCGTTTTCGTCCCTATAATTAGGACTTCATCAGATAGACATACCCCAATACAATTTGATTTATATACACAATTTATAATCAATTAACCTATCAAACCAACTCTGTTTATTCAAATGAACAAATCCCCATTCTTAAATCCATCATGAATATTCATTAACCTAATGAATTATTAATAACAGTGTCTTTAGAAAAAACTATTGCACTTTATTTAACCTCCTAAAGAAATCTTTTTTTGTAATCAGATTAGGACCTTTATCTCTTGTTAAAAAATGTATATTAATAAATCCTATATTTTGTCATAGATGCAAAAAATAATTCACATTATGTTTCACAGAGATATTGTGTGTGTTTTAAAAATCAGATACTAGGCTCCCCCTAGTGTGTAAAAACCTGCATTTCTCTCAAATAAATTAATTCATAACATTCATAAAATATTTAATAAATATGCATTTACATGTTAATTTATTAATAAATACTTAAATAAATATTAAGATATTTAAAATTGTCTATAAATATAATACAAATATAATATGAATTGTTAACCTAAAACAAGTGATGTCCCTACAATGAATTAAATATGTGTGTATATACAACCCTTTATAAAATTCATACTTTGTTGGATTTTAATTTTAATAATGGTCCAATGGAAATGGTTTAATTCAACCCAGGTTTCCTGCTAGCATCAAGGTAAACCTGCCACCACAATTCTCTACTTTCTAAAATTTCTTCTCATGGACCTCCCCTAACATCTGGTTTTATTTGTTCTAAAACAAAAAATAAAAATTCAGCTCCTACACAACTTTTAGTATGCTTATATAGTGCATTTGTCTCCTTAGCTTTACTAATTTCATAATAATGCTCATAAATATGCCTTTTAAACACCCTCTCAGTTTTTCCAACATAAAATGACTGACAGTTTTGGCAGACTGATATATAAACTACCCCTTGTGTATTACAATTATATATATATTTATTTCTTATATTTTTATTCCTACTCTCTATAAATATCTCTTGTTTATTCATAATATGCGGACATTGAGAACATTTTCCACATTTAAATGTGCCTATCCTATTATTAACCTCTTTTTTACTGTAACTCATTCTTTCTAACTTATTTCTTATATTTGGTGGATTCCTGAATGTTATTTGTGGTTCTATCTTTTTAACTTCCTCCATATCAGTAAATATTAGAAATTTATCCCATTCTTTCTTAAATATGTCTTTTATATTTTGATTAAAAGTGTTGAATTCAACCACCAATCTTTTTTTATATACTTCTTCCCCTTCTTCTTCTTCTTTATTGGATCCACCAGTATTCCTGTCCTCAACCTGTCCTTTTATAGGTTGAAATTTATTTAACCTCCCAGCTTCTACTTCCTTTCTTATTTCTTTAATAAATTGCCTTGGGTAGCCTCTATCTAAAAACATATTTTCTAACTTATTACATTCTTCCAAGAAATCAACCTCTCTACTCGTCATCCTGGAACCTCTCACAAACTGCCCTTTTACAATATTTTTCTTACAATGTGCAGGATGGAAGCTGTCATAGTGTAGGTAGGAATTACAATATGTATTCTTTCTGTATACCCTAGTTTCAAACTGATTATTTTCCTTAAAAACTTCTACATCTAGGTAATTTATAAATTCTGTATTTATGGTGTATGTAAAACTCAAAAAACTCGTAGTAGAGCTGATATAATTAATAAACTCTAAAAAAATTTTTTCTCTAAAAATTTTTCTTTTTCCCCAGTCCAAAAAATTATTATGTCATCAAGAAATCTATGATAAAGAAGCCAATATTGGTTAAAACTAGAATGCAAAACAAATTTCTCCTCCAACTTGGAAAGTACGATGTTAGCAAAAGTGGGGGCGCATGCAGCTCCCATGGATACCCCTGATCTCTGTTGATAGTATTCCCCATTGAAAATTAAGAAATTATTCTTAAGTATGATATCCATTAATACCACTGTAGTGATTTTCTCTTTGTGTGTCATTTTCATATCCGAGAATACCATTTCTTCAAAGTATTCCATCCCTTCCTTATGGGGAATATTAGAAAAAAGATCAATGATGTCAATTGTAATGAAAATTAAATCTTTCTTGTATACATCTGGTGTGAGTTCTCTAAGGAAATCCCAAGAATCCCTTAAAATTGTTTTATTGTCTACCCATATATGTTTAGCCTTATAATCCACATATTTAGCCAAAGGGACTGTTTTCGCGCCCTCAGCAGTAACTATGGGTCTAAAGGGGGGGGGGGGTTCCTGGTTTTTATGAATTTTGGGTATCCCAAAGATTGTTGGTACCCTTGGATTCTTCACTTCAAAATACTTATAAATCTTGTCAATCACTTTCTCTATTACCAAATCTTCTAATAATAGATCAATCTTTTTGTATGCTACTAACATCTCATTTCTTGAAACGACTGAATACTTCCTTTCATCATTCAGTATAGCATGCATTTTAGCTTCATATGCCATTTTATCCATAATAACTATACCCCCTCCCTTATCAGGTTTCATTATTCTTAATGTAGGATTCCTTTGTAATTCTTCCAATACTTTGAACTCACACTCATTCAGATTATTCTTATATCCTTTTTTACCACAGTACTTTCCTTCCTTCTTCCTTATTTCTTTTTCCAACACGTTTTCAAGATTTCTTAGTTGTGGAACCAGGGGAGGATTAAAAATGGAACTCCTAACCAATTCTACCATTTCTGTGTTGCTTCTATTAAATCCAGCTTTAGATGCTAAAATAGATAAATTAATTTTTCTCATAAATAATTTAATATCTAAAATAGTATTTGTTGCATCACCTTTTTTCACTGGGTTATATTTTAAACCTTTACTTAAAAGATTAAAATGTTCTTTATTTAATAAAATATCACTGAAATTGTAAATCGTGAACCCACCATATGTACATTCAATGTTATTCTCAACCATAATCTCGTGTTGGACATCATTAATAATTACGGGGACTGGGGTATCTAGTAATAAAATCTCCCCCTCCCCCTCCCCCTTCTCCCCCCCCATTTGGAAAATTTCCCATCCTATTCCGAGATTGTTGCTGCTCTTGTTCTATTCTTTGTAAAGGTGGGAATTCTTCATCATAGTCTTGTTCTGTCCATATTACATTCGTATCCTTATTATTATAAAATCTATTTCTATCATTAAAAAATGCAGGTTTCGGATAGCTGTTGTTGTCAGCATATTCCTTTATGTCTCTATTTAATTTTCCAATTTTCCGTTGTAATGTAACTTCACACTTAAAATCAACATCCTGTCTTATTTTAAAATATTTCTCTCTTTCTTCTACAATACTAAAAATGAGGTCTTTTTTAATACACAAATCAAGCTCATTCGTTTCCTTTTCAAGTGTTATTTGTTTTCTGTCGTTTTCTTCGATTATTAATTGTACTATATCCAATCCACATTTGTTAAAAACCTTCACCAAACTTTGATGAAATAAAGACCCTATCTGAACATTGTTAGGGTACTTGTATACCCTTAGTCCCTTAGGGACTATCTCTTTAACCAAACATTCTTGCAAGTAACCATTTTCTATTGTTAGCGTTCTATGTTGTAACATCAGTTTGTACAGTTTGTCTAATTTTACTACATACGAATCACCATCTGAACATTTGTTGTTAAAATTATTATTGTCCAAATTAAAATGATATTCTTTTCTTAACCACTCATTGGTGGACTTACGGTTCGGGAAAACAGTACCTTGGGTTCCCGAATGCGTTTTAGGTCGGGCCCCTCTATCAAGCAAAGAACCATTCTCAGTAGCGTTTACTCCTGCCTCCAAGTCCAGGACTCTTGGTGTTCTCCTAGGGTCAAAAGACGTATAATTTACTTCTCCAGGGTTGCCGGCGCCAGTCTCCTCGCCTATAAGCTCCCTTTTCCTTTTCGTGGCTTCTCCGCTACACCCTTCTAGCAGTCCACCTTCTGAGTTCCCATTCGCTTTTGCAGGAAGTAAGCTACGACAAAGAGGCGTAAGTAAGTCAATGAGTTCGGTGAGTTGCCCAATCAGCTTTCTAGCTTGGCCTGTCTCCCTGTCCCTCCGAAGCCATAATACACCAGAGCTCAGTGCAGATTCGACTCAAGACATGACACCAAAAACCAACTAAATAAAATTGTGTAGCAATCTCAGTCAAAACCAGTAATCCACAAAAGAGATGCTGAAGAGTCAAAAAGGCACAGAGCAGAGAGCGTACTTCACTTTCTTTAATCCATATGACACAATCGCGTTTTCGTCCTTATAATTAGGACTTTATCAGATACACATACCCCAATACAATTTGATTTATATACACAATTTATAATCAATTAACCTATCAAACCAACTCTGTTTATTCGAATGAACAAATCCCCATTCTTAAATCCATCATGAATATTCATTAACCTAATGAATTATTAATAACAGTGTCTTTAGAAAAACTATTGCACTTTATTTAACCTCCTAAAGAAATATTTTTATGTAATCAGATTAGGACCTTTATCTCTTGTTAAAAAATGTATATTAATAAATCCTATATTTTGTCATAGATGCAAAAAATAATTCACATTATGTTTTCACACAGATATTGTGTGTGTTTTAAAAATCAGATACTAGGCTCCCCTAATGTGTGTAACCCAATTTCTCTCAAATAATTCATAACATTCATAAAATATTTAATAAATATGCATTTACATGTTAATTTATTAATAAATGCTTAAATAAATATTAAGATATTTAAAATTGTCTATAAATATAATACAAATATAATATGAATTGTTAACCTAAAACAAGTGATGTCCCTACAATGAATTAAATATGTGTGTATATACAACCCTTTATAAAATTCATACTTTGTTGGATTTTAATTTTAATAATGGTCCAATGGAATGTTCAACCTGCTAGCATCAAGGTAAACCTGCCACCACAATTCACTACTTTCTAAAATTTCTTCCCATGGACCTCCCCTAACATCTGGTTTTATTTGTTCTAAAACAAAAAATAAAATTCAGCTCCTACACAACTTTTAGTATGTTTATATAGTGCATTTGTCTCCTTAGCTTTACTAATTTCATAATAATGCTGATAAATACACCTTTTAAACACCCTCTCAGTCTTTCCAACATAAAATGACTGACAATTTTGGCAGACTGATATATAATACAATTATATATATATTTATTTCTTATATTTTTATTCCTACTCTCTATAAATATCTCTTGTTTATTCATAATATGCGGACATTGAGAACATTTTCCACATTTAAATGTGCCTATCCTATTATTAACCTCTTTTTTACTGTAACTCATTCTTTCTAACTTATTTCTTATATTTGGTGGATTCCTGAATGTTATTTGTGGTTCTATCTTTTTAACTTCCTCCATATCAGTAAATATTAGAAATTTATCCCATTTTTTCTTAAATATGTCTTTTATATTTTGATTACACGTGTTGAATTCAACCACCAATATTTTTTATATACCTCCTTCTTCTTCTTCTTTATTGGATCCACCAGTATTCCTGTCCTCAACCTGTCCTTTTATAGGTTGAAATTTATTTAACCTCCTAGCTTCTACTTCCTTTCTTATTTCTTTAATAAATTGCCTTGGGTAGCCTCTATCTAAAAACATATTTTCTAACTTATTACATTCTTCCAAGAAATCAACCTCTCTACTCGTCATCCTGGAACCTCTCACAAACTGCCCTTTTACAATATTTTTCTTACAATGTGCATGGAAGCTGTCATAGTGTAGGTAGGAATTACAATATGTATTCTTTCTGTATACCCTAGTTTCAAACTGATTATTTTCCTTAAAAACTTCTACATCTAGGTAATTTATAAATTCTGTATTTATGGCGTATTATACCATAAATACAGAATTTATAAATTACCTAGATGTAGAAGTTTTTAAGGAAAATAATCAGTTTGAAACTAGGGTATACAGAAAGAATACATATTGTAATTCCTACCTACACTATGACAGCTTCCATCCTGCACATTGTAAGAAAAATATTGTAAAAGGGCAGTTTGTGAGAGGTTCCAGGATGACGAGTAGAGAGGTTGATTTCTTAGAAGAATGTAATAAGTTAGAAAATATGTTTTTAGATAGAGGCTACCCAAGGCAATTTATTAAAGAAATAAGAAAGGAAGTAGAAGCTAGGAGGTTAAATAAATTTCAACCTATAAAAGGACAGGTTGAGGACAGGAATACTGGTGGATCCAATAAAGAAGAAGAAGAAGGGGAAGAAGTATATAAAAAAATATTGGTGGTTGAATTCAACACTTTTAATCAAAATATAAAAGACATATTTAAGAAAGAATGGGATAAATTTCTAATATTTACTGATATGGAGGAAGTTAAAAAGATAGAACCACAAATAACATTCAGGAATCCACCAAATATAAGAAATAAGTTAGAAAGAATGAGTTACAGTAAAAAAGAGGTTAATAATAGGATAGGCACATTTAAATGTGGAAAATGTTCTCAATGTCCGCATATTATGAATAAACAAGAGATATTTATAGAGAGTAGGAATAAAAATATAAGAAATAAATATATATATAATTGTAATACACAAGGGGTAGTTTATATATCAGTCTGCCAAAATTGTCAGTCATTTTATGTTGGAAAGACTGAGAGGGTGTTTAAAAGACGTATTTATGAGCATTTTTACGAAATTAGTAATGCTAAGGAGACAAATACACTATATAAGCATACTAAAAGTTGTGTAGGAGCTGAATTTTTATTTTTTGTTTTAGAACAAATAAAACCAGATGTTAGGGGAGGTCCATGGGAAGAAATTTTAGAAAGTAGAGAATTGTGGTGGCAGGTTTACCTTGTTGCTAGCAGGAAACCTGGGTTGAATGAAACCATTTCCATTGGACCATTATTAAAATTAAAAACCAACAAAGTATGAATTTTATAAAGGGTTGTATATACACACATATTTAATTCATTGTAGGGACATCACTTGCTTTAGGTTAACAATTCATATTATATTTGTATTATATTTATAGACAATTTTAAATATCTTAATATTTATTTAAGTATTTATTAATAAATTAACATGTAAATGCATATTTATTAAATATTTTATGAATGTTATGAATTAATTTATTTGAGAGAAATGCAGGTTTTTTACACTAGGGGGAGCCTAGTATCTGATTTTTAAAACACACACAATATCTCTGTGAAAACATAATGTGAATTATTTTTTGCATCTATGACAAAATATAGGATTTATTAATATACATTTTTTAACAAGAGATAAAGGTCCTAATCTGATTACATAAAAAGATTTCTTTAGGAGGTTAAATAAAGTGCAATAGTTTTTCTAAAGACACTGTTATTAATAATTCATTAGTTTAATGAATATTCATGATGGATTTAAGAATGGGGATTTGTTCATTCGAATAAACAGAGTTGGTTTGATAGGTTAATTGATTATAAATTGTGTATATAAATCAAATTGTACTGGGGTATGTGTATCTGATGAAGTCCTAATTATTAGGATGAAAACACGATTGTGTCATATATGAAAAGCGTTAATGTGTTCGTCAGTCTGTTTTTTGGATTAAAGAAAGTGAAGTATGCTCTCTGCTCTGTGCCTTTTTTACTCTTCAGCATCTTTTTTGTGGATTACTGGTTTTGACTGAGATTGCTACACAATTTTATTTAGTTGTTTTGTAAGTAACCACCATCAGTGTTTGTGGCATAAAAAATGCTAGGAAAGGAGGAGGAGGAGCAAAGAGGAGTGGCTCACATGCCTTTCTGGGGGGTGGGTTGCATACATTCAAGGACACTTCTAAGTGGAGACCATAAAACTAGCCACTTGAGTGTCAGAGGAGTGGAGCAGGGATGTCTTGGGGGAATTCCCTCAGCTGACATCCCATTGCACACCCCTCCCACACACCTGTCAGGGTATGCACTAGGGATAGGGAAACTAAGGATAAAACCTGAAACCACTCATGATGGCTGCTTGAACTGGGATCGGGTAAATGAGATTTGCTTAAATGTCATTTTGATGGGTTGAAGTAGACCCATGTATTTATATATATATATATATATATATATATATATATATATATATATATATATATGTATGTATACGTGTGTGTGTGTATAAAACATATAAAAATTACCAAAATATATAAACAAATCTATTCACTAGGTAAGCCCTTTTTATTCACTGCAGAACTTCATCAGACAAAACAAATTCAAAAAGACACCAATCAATAGCCAATCAAAAATCACATATGTATATGCAAACATAATTAATGCTTGAGCTTTCTCTTTTTCAAGTATGCTTTAAAATGTTTCTTATAATTTATTCCTGGTTAACAGCGTGCATTTAATCTAATCTGTTAAGAATACTCTTTGTATTCAAGTTCATCATCAGTATTAAACCTGCATGGAAGGTTTTTAACACAGTCAATGACAGTAAACAAAAAAACTTTTTTTTTCTTACTACAAGAAATAAAATGCCTTGACAAATCATTCATAATATCACCTGTCTCATAGCACATAGGTGTTAAGAAATCCTGTGGTAAATTTCTCTAGTTGTAAACAAAAAAAATCTTACTAATTACATATACTAAAGCATGTACCACATATTCTGACTTTTCAAAATGCCAGGTACCTTGATTTTATTGCCATTCAAAATTATTTTTTTTCCTCATTAGAAACATATTTGCAATAATTGCAACTGAAACAACGGTACATTCCATTAGTGATTTAATGAAAAAAAAATTACCTTTAACAATATTTCTTTTCAGAGGTTTGGTATGCATGGCATTATAATTTAATGAAGCATTATTTTGAACTTCTTTAGAAGAGATGCACTAACTTAGAAAGTTGCTGGAATTAAGTTTAAAACTCATATGTCAGTCATTCTTTAGCATCTGGCTGCAATTCACAACAATTTACCAGAAAAAAACTTTATAAGCAGCAGACCAAAATAAAAGTGAAATTAGAGACAGTTGGGAGATGTGCCCCCAGCCATAACAAAGATCATAATAAATGTAAAATAGAAGAAAAATCAGTATTTACGTATTATCGCAACCAGATTTCTAACCGATAATACCTAAGTACCAAGTTCTCATGTGGTGTTCAGGTGTCGAGAAAAGTATTTCACATTATTGTGTCAATCGCAAACTGTATAAATATTTGCAATGTACCCAGATTTTTAGCAAGTTGTCCTCCCATTATTTTACGTTTCCGCCACATTACATGCAGCACCATGTTGAGACGAATGTGTCTCAGTGTGAATTAATTGGCAAAGGTTCCCTTCACTTATAGCTGAAAGGTGAATGTAAAAGGCAAAATTGGCATGTCCGTTTTCAGTTTGTGACATGTAGCGATGATATTCCCGGAGTAATGAATTAAACAACCTGTTCCACAGAACTGTTGTCTTTCTTCTGACTGCGAATAATTGCTCTAGTATAAGGATTTCACACTTGTGTGTCACTGCCATTCCACCTATACACACCTGAAAACTGTCCAGCTTTCCGCACAATGTCCAGCTTTATGACACATATTATCGGTATGACCCTCATAAAATGTGTGACTGTGTACAAAGTCACTGGACAATCGGAGGATGGAAGTATGTAATTAATGAAATACATATGCCTTATGTGTAGCGGCAGTCAGGTTAATTTTACATTAACTTACGAGGTAAAGGACGTTACCGGGAAGGAAGAATTTGGCCATTATTCCTGTCCCTTTCACAGAGCCGAAGTGATACAAGTAATTTAGACTTTACAACCCCTTGTCAGTGCAGGATACACTACATTCCCTGCAACATAAGTAATTAGAGCGACTTTGCAATCTGGTTGCGATAATACGTAAGTACCGAAAAATCTTTATTCAGCTATGGAAAATATCTACTGTTACCACTGTCCGCAGTTTTATCCAGTTTTACTAAAAGTATAAAAATTTACACTGATATTTAAAACATGCATCATCTAAAACAAACAGAAAAAATGTCCCTGAAGATCCATTAGTCTGTAGGTCCCGCCTAGTAGTTTTCAGTCATATGAGTAGAGATTGCCAGAACAACCAATCACACATGCTTAAAATACACTGGATGATAACAGAGCAGGGATTGGCTACCCATGCTAATTACTATCATCATGGGAGAGAAGTGGACAGAAAGTTTTTTTTTTTTTTGCTATATATTTAAGGGTATACTGGAATTGTCTTTTATTTTTATTTATTTTTTTTTTCTCTTTTAAATGCATATGTGTGTATATGCACACAGACACAATAGTCAAAAAACTCTTTACATTTTACTTGATCATTCACTGGGATACACTATTTCATAGCTGGAGCATGTGACCCTGCTTGCACATGTGTGGCATCACCCATGTTGTGTTGTACAGCTGAAGTATGAACCCTTTTTATGCTATTATTTATGTTTTTATTTGTACGTAACAAGGTCATAGCTGACAGCAAGCCATTGGATTGAATATACATTCCTTAAACAGATAAATGGATAGAGAGATGCATAGATAGATAGATAGATAGATAGATAGATAGATAGATAGATAGATAGATAGATAGAGAGATAATTAAATAAAGTGTATTAGTGAACAAGATAAAGTGTAGTAGGCCAAGCGCCATTCTCTTTGGAAAAATATGAATTGTGGAAAGTAAAGATATTTTATACAGTTTTAAGAGGTAACTATATCCTGCACACATTTTCCTCTTCCCAGAGTATATTTCCTCCCTACAGAATAATTCCTACATTACCATGACTAAGCTGTTTCTTCTTTCCTGTGGTATTTCCATCCTATTCATCTTTCTTAGTGAGCACAATTTTGGGTTTGAATGAAATCTCAAAATAACTTCCTCAGCAGTTTATCTACCTTGCCCATTCATAATTTTGCCTATCCTATTACAAAGTTTTTGGTCAGAGAAAGCCTTGAATAGGGAGAAATGTGTATCTTGGTCTTTCCCATCCACTGATGTTGTACACTTACCAAGTATTTAGGCCTTCATAGCTCTTTTACTATGTACTGTCAATTATATCTGCCCCCCCCCCCCAGTTAAAAAGCTATTGAGCCTTTTGGAATTCACACCAGTTTTACTTTCTAGTCCCAGAATGGAAAAACTTTAATACTGGTAATAAACATGGATGGGTTCAAGGAGCCAAGTGATTCCTGTTTTTTTTTTTTCCAAAAACTCCAATTTAAGCACTATTTTGTAGTAGAAAAAGAAATTTCTTATTGCATTTAATTTCAAACATGACACAGTTCCCAAACCAGACAGTTCTGCTGAAAGAGAATTTCCAAAGATTATGAGTTTATAGTAATCTTGAATTCTATTATTCTAAGTAAACGCAAACAAGATTTGACATAAGAAAACAGGGTAACATATTTTCTGAGTAAAATCCTGTCAGTATGCCATATACCATCAGGCCATTTTGAGACAGAACAAAAAAAGCAGTAATAACTTCTTAGAATGACACAGAGACATTAACGTGAATTAGAAGATCAGGATAAGATAAACAAAGATATATTTTTTTGTTGATGTTGTTGTTTTGTTTTGTTTTTAAGCTGCAGTGGTTGCTTAAGTTGAAGGTTCAGGCCTGTAGATACCACAGAGCTAACTCAAAGGGGCATCATCAAATCATCTCACGTCACAGGATGAACAGAAAGTACTGTCCAGGTCAAAGTTTAGCTACATTAATCAATTAGGCACCTTCTAGATAACATTTCTGACTATTTTCTAAACCTGAGCCAGAATGATATGTTTGTGCTGCCATCCCACAAAATGATTTTTATCTGAATGACATTGCTGCTGCATAGAATAACACCGTTCTTTTTTCTTCTATGCAGGAAACCCAGAGTTTAGTGGACAGGTATGTATGCCATCTCTAATTTTGCTGACAGCAAGCCATAGCCTTGTAACTTATGAATATTAGTAACAGTCATGTTCTGCATTCACAGGTTTTCTGAGTATCAACAGACTGCCAGTGAAACGAAGTTGGTAACCTCATATGATCTGAACCTGGAAATGTACAGCGGGCCCCTAATGTACAATATTTGGAAGGAAATGAAATCCATCGTCACCCTTGGTAATGAAAATGCAGAGCAATGAGTCACCGTTTTCATTATTATCTGAGCTGGCATCAGAATGTGGGATTATACTGTCTTTCTCCTCATGAAGCAGTAAAAGTTCTTCATGGAAGTTCACTTTAAAAACAAGTACTAAACACTACATTCTCATAAACAGTGGGATCAGTTGGAGATAGTCTAAATAATCCTTTGATAATGAAAAACATGATACATTGCTTTTCTGCAGTTCATGTGCACTGTGCATTATTGTTCTGTGACTATTGTTCAGTGGTTCTCAGGTTACCTGAAAGGCAGAAGACATGTTTTCATGTGAAACAAGACAGCTGATGTAATTACATGGGTCTGACAGCTATCAGTGTTAGGCCCATAATATTTTTGGTATATATATATATATATATATATATATATATATATATATTTTTTTTTTTTTTTTTATGGGACTGATGTGGAAATACTATGGCCATTCCACCTTGGTAAAGTACATTCATGATTCCTCATAATTTGACCTACTGATACATTCCAAAAAGGCTTGGATGGCTTGCAAATCTAACTCTCTGTCTTTGTAATAAAATCCAGGTATCACATAGCTATAGAGGTTATTAGTGACTGCTTTGGTTAACAAGTCCGATAAATAAATAAGAGCATAAATGATTGCATACACACTAAACTTACATAAATATCAATGAATGCACACAGTGTAAGAATATAAAGTCAGTGTAAACTTCTCCCATATTGAAAAGATGGCCAATGTGGATACTAAAAACTCATAAGACAAAAATAGTTTAAACACAAAATCATGAGTAAAGGTTGTCCAGGTCTGATTCATTCCTGAGTCAACCCCTGGTGACATTCTGTACAGAAACAAAGCAGTGCTTTTGCTGTTTAGACTTGAAATGACCTTTCACATAACAGAACAGTGTGCCATTGGCTGTAGATTCAGAGAACTCCACCATGGTACCCCTTAAAGAGCTAGGCTGGCTTAAATAGCATAGTAGAGTAGCTGAGCATAAGCTATGACACAAGGACCTATATCACTCTCTTGCTTATGTCTTGCAGTGGCTTGACTGTCCCATAGAGGGCAGACACAGGCTAGTCATATTATGCTCTGAGTCTGCCGTCAGGGTTTAGAGAAGGCTATTTTAACCAATGAGTTTCCAGTGTCTGAAATATCCTTTATCTGTAGGTGAGGTTCATAGGTTCATAGGTAGGTACTAGGCTATCTGCCCGAGGGCATTTATAAGCCTATCCAGAGTGTGTCGGCTTTTGCTGCCCCATTGATTAATTAACTGAGCCTCTGTCAAGCAGAGCCAATGAAGTGATCCCAGGGGTGTATTTTCTGTTACCCATCCACCCGTCAAGGCTTCTCTTGAAGAGTGTTAGTGAGGGGCTCTGCCTAATGTAGTTAGGAATTTTGTTCCAAAGTATGGGGAGTCTCTGTGACAGGAATCTATCCCTCCAGCATGTTCTTTTTATTGTTGTGGCGAGGTTTAGCTCACTAGAGCATGTGGCTCGCAGTGACTTGGATTCCTTTAGGTTGAGCATGTCCATCAATTCTGAGTTGGACATGGTTTTGTAAGTCAGGCAGAAATCACCTCTGAGTAAGCGATATGCCACTGAGTACAGCCGGAGATTTTTCAGTCGGGCTGCATAGGACATATGTTTGAGGCCAGTAATCCTCTTGGTGAGGTGCTTTTGTGGTCTTTCAAGCTGTTGGAAGTGTCTTGTGAGGTACATCCCAAATGGGGCATTGTACTCTATGATGGGTCTGATGAGTGACGAGTAGAGGGGCACTATAACCTCTTTATTTCTAGATGCAAACCCCTTAGTAATTAGATGGGCCACATAGAAGGATTTCTTAACTACTTTGGCAATATGATTGTCAAAGGAGAGATTACTATCTACCTGGGTCCCCAGATCTCTTATTACCTCTTCTGTATTAAGGGGGCTGCCACCTATGTGGTAATTCGTGGGTGTTTTGTTTTTCCCAAATGGGATGACTATGCATTTCTTGGCATTTAGCTTGAGACCATGACTTTGATGCCAGGTGTCTGTCTCAGTAAGGCCTTTTTGGAGGATGTCCATGTCAGCCGGAGAGTCAATTATGGCTCCCAGTTTGCAGTCATCGGTGAACTTGGTTAGCCATAGTCCTCCTGTGTTTGCCTGTACTTCTGAGAAATATATGCCGAACAGTAGGGGTCCCAGAACCGAGCCTTGTGGGATACCACTTGTGACTGGTTTAGAGTCAGACCTGGAGCCCACTATTCTTACCGTGTGAGTTCTGTCTGTAAGCCAGTTGGTAACCCATCTTGTGATGTAGGGGTTTATGTTCAGGCTGGTGAGTTTTTCTATAATACCCGAGTGAGGAATGGTGTTGAATGCCTTGGCGAGATCAAGGTAGGCTGTGTGAACCACCTTTCCCTCATCTATGGCCTTGGTAACTGTCTCAAAGAAGTCAACCAGGTTTAGTAGGCATGATCTGCCCTTAACAAAGCCGAACTGGGTCGGGTCAAGTGTTTGGAGGTTCCCAATGTCTTTGTTAATGAGTTCCATGATGATGCGCTCCATAGCCTTGCAGACCAGGCGAGTCAGGCTTATGGGGCGATAGTTACCAGGGTCAGATGTGGCCCCTCCTTTGTGGAGCAGAATAACCATTGCTGTGCGCCATTATATCGTGACATAGCTAAAGAAGGCTTTGTGGTTATCTTTCGAATCCTTGGCTATTTTTCTTTCGAAGTTAGCCTTGGATGATTTTATGAGGGACCTTAGTTTCTTACTGATACTGATCAGGGACGTCTTTCCTTCTTGGGATTTGCTTTTTTTCTGAACTAGTTTCCTCCTTTTGTTGTATAACCTGTTTATGGCAGGGATCCACCAGACTGGTTTCCTTCTCTTAGGGGAGTGAGTCTTGGTCTTGCTACAGATGGCAAAATCCATGCATCCTTGTAGGTGCTCATAGAGTGCAATTCTAAAGGATTCTGCATTTTGGGCAGTGTTATCCTTTAGCGTGGGGGCTGTGAAACTTACCACCTCTGCCTTAAGTAAGGTGAAGTTTGCTTTAGAAAAGTTTTTCACTGTGGTTTCCTTGGTTGGGGGTAGCAGTGGGGTGTGGACATCCAGGGTGATTAGTTTATGGTCTGATCTAACCAGTGAAGGGTTGACCTCTGATACGGAGCACCTGTCACCCATGTTGGTGATGAACAAGTCCAATATGCTGTGGCCTCTGGTAGGGGAGTTTACTAGCTGATCCAGGGCATTTGAGTTGATAAATTCCAGGAAGCGCTGAGCCTGGGAGTTTGTACTCAAGTAGTTTTCCCAGTTAATGGTACGGTAATTGAAATCTCCCGAGATCAAGGTGTTCGGTAGGACCTTCATGTTTTCCAGTGTCTCCAGAAAGGCGGAGTGGTGGTCCTGGGTCATGGAGGGTGATCTGTAGCAAGCCACAATTTGCATTGCAGATTTGCCCGATGTTAGCTGAACATGGATGATCTCAGAGGTATCATGCTGTGACACTAACCTGGAGGTGTGGGTATCCTTGATGAATATAGATACACCCCCTTGTGATAGTTTCAGTGTACAAGTTATGTCATTCCTTAGATCAGGTTGGATGAGTATGCAAAGGAATGCAAAAAGCTGGTCACATTCAGTCTTGCTACTGCAACAATATTGTCAGTAGCCGGCAATTTGTGCATATTCTTTTATTTTGCTGATCTAGCAGAATGTTTATAATATTAGTGGCTGGTTTCTAGACAGACAATATCCAACGATGGGGTGTAACCTGATTTTTTGTTGTTGCAATGTATTGTCTCATAGCCCTTTAGTTAACAGTTGTCTGCTTCTCCTGATATTTTCTGTGGTGAATTTTTGCTTTGCTAATTACAAGAGCTAAGACTGAGACTGTCATATAATCAACAGAATATCTCATATGCAACTGTTCACTCTGTGTAAAATGTAAAATGACAAGTTCTCATGGCATTTTCTCCACACTTTTTTTTACTAATAATGAGAACTACCCAGTAAACAACCAATTTAAGAAAATAATAATAATAAACATGACCAAAAAGCAGGTTCATTAAACAGTAGTAAGCAATTGCTATTAAGTTATTGTATTACTTCAGGAAGTACTCGTCCCGTCTTTCATATGAGAACTGTAATTGTAAAGTTTTAGAAAATGATTCTAAAATAATAATAATAAAATGCTGCTGGTCACTAACACCTCCGAAGGAGAGAATTTTCAACTAATTTACAGGGAGAACCTGGTAAAAAATAAGAGCAACTACTCATGTCATCAAATCGATCTGGCAATGGGGAAAAAAGATTCATTCTGATGCCATGCCTTTCACTCATAAACTCTGCATTCAGAACAACTATTTCAGTGAACTGAATACACTTTATCTGGGTGGGGGTAATGCTTTTCCTTCTTCCTATTCTCTCATGTCACAGCTCATGTGGTATAGTGGCAGGTTGCTTTTAGTGCAGTGCACAGGGTCCTAGGATTGAGACTTGGCAAGGCTGATTATGTTCTTGCTAGGCAGAACAGTGGCTGTGTGTGTGTGTGCGTGTGCGTGTGTGTGTGTGTGTGTGTGTGTGTGTGTGTGTGTGTGTGTGTGTGTGTGTGTGTGTGTGTGTGTGTGTGTGTAGTTTGAGTCTATCTGTAAATCTGTGTGAAGTAAGCAGTGATTGGGGTGGGAGATGGTACTGCACGGTCCTGCATATGCATATAAAATGTCATAATTTTGCATCTGTTAAGCTATAACTTATATTAAAAGGACTGTGGCAGATTAACAATTTTTGTATCAGAATCCTCTGTATAGCATCTATTTTAACAAAAATGCCACATCAATAGGTCAAAAACATATCCTTTGGATGCCCATTTCCTAACAGGGTGGGAATAATGGGAAATAATAGACCTTTAGGAGGGTAGGGAGACTCTCTACTTGTGGAATCATGTTTCACAACATGCCTGTAATACCCAACCTGTCAGGCATTATTGCTTACATAAGACAAAGCTTTGATTCACACAAGTTAGAATATAGGTATTTCAAGGTTAGCACGTGATATGGTATTATAGTCAGCAGATTTCAAGAAGACTTATGGAAGAGCCAGTTGTGGATGAACTGACAGAATTCAGCTGACCACATGCTTCACTGATGTCAGTGGATTGTCAGAATGAGCCTAATAGTGTTATACAAAAATCAGAATAACAGTTGCAGATTTCAGATGATACTGTTCTTACCAAGTTAAATCAATTTAATGCTTAATTATCTGGATATTTAAAGCAAATGGAAGTGAAAAAGGCTGATAATTTCAAGTGCAATCAGGACTGACGTTAACATCTTGAGTTTGAAGTTAAAGAGATATGAAATGAGAGATCATGGAGTAGAAATATATGGGAATGACCTATCATTTGAACTTAGATTGGTAGAAAGAGATTGAACTGTTACATTCATTAAAAATTTGTAAGACTATGAGGTGTCCTGTAAAGTAAATCCTTTCATGCAAATTTGTATTTAGGATAGATGCATGTGGGGGCTTTCACTGGGTGCTGTATGATGTGGTAGGGGTATTTTGAAAGGTGCTTGTACTCTGTGACATTGTAGTATTCACAAATGGAGGTTGTTTTTAGAATATTAGTGTACTGTTGTGGGTACTGGAGTTCTTGTCTATAATCTAACAATGTTTGCTTTGTTATGAATGTTTATAAAGTTTGACATTTCCTTACCAGAATGGCATCAGGGTATAATAACTAAGTATCATGGAGCTTTTTATGTTTTTTGGTATCAGTCCCCCCCTGATAATTATGGCAAAATTCTTATATTGCTTAAAAAAGAAGTTCACAATAGAAGAAACGCTTAATTTATTTAACTAGATAAAAGCTTTTGGGATACATTCATTTATTAAACTAGATAAAAGCTTTCGGGATACACCCTTCCTCAGTTATCAATAGTACACTTTGAAAAAAAAACATGGGCTTTTTAAAAGTGTACTATTGATAACTGAGGAAGGGTGTATTCCTAAAGCTTTTATCTAGTTTAATAAATTAAGCGTTTCTACTATTGTGAACTTCTTTTTTTTGAGCATTGCAACATTGTTCCTAGTGGTTTGCTGCAGCTAATTTGTTGACTATTATATCTGAAGAATAATTCTTATATTCTTCAGATACACCGACTTAATCAACTAGGTTTTCCCAACTGAATAAAAGATAATATAGGGATCTCCTGCTAGGTTTATTTTTAAACACTTTTATTAGCTTATCACATTGAACAGTAAAATAGGTACACATGCACTTACAGAAAAGAAAACAAACGATTTAAGCATTTTTCATTAATGTCATTCATTACGCATATATGGTTTCTTTTTTAACAATTACTGGGCGTGCCTTCATTGAAGGTTGAGCGTCGAGCTGGCACCTCGGCGTTTCGTAAAAATCTACTGCCAATCATTAGCGGACCGGAGTTCCACTGTGGTGACCCCTTACCGGGAAAAGCCGAAAGACAAACAACAACTACTCACTCCAACATTACATAAATTGCTCAATTCCTACTTCCCCTTAAATTTCACTCCTCCTCCTAAACAATATTCTCATGCATTGTTCCCACAAATTCCATTTATTTGTATATAATTTGTTTTCCGTTTTCTAAAGATCTCACCACTGATTATTTTATCTCTTTTACAATATTCAATACATCATTTCTTGGCTGGTTTAGATTTTGATTTCTATTTGCTCATTAAGTGCTTTTATTGCAGCCAATGCCATTAAACTTAGCAAGGCCTTGCTACAGGATGGAATTCAGACTTGGCGTCCCAGCTCAAAAGAATAATTTCTTTAGTTATCATTTCCTCCCCAAGCATTTCTGGCAAAGTAGAAGTAAAGCAGAAGACCAGAAGGAAGTTGTTAAAATCTTCTAGCACAGTGCATTCCCAAAAATATGTTCCCAGTTACTTTTCTCTATTGTCATCACACCTCCAGGAATTGCTGGCTACCAGAGGAAAATTTCTCTGAAGTCTGCTCGGGGTGTAAAAATACCTATACAACTGCATCTGTGCAAAATTCCAAACCTTCTGGATGCAGTTTCATACTTAGCAGGCATGTTGTCTTTCCAGTGTTTCTTTGTAATTTACATTTCCAGTCTTTCTTCCCAATCTTTTTTAACCTTTTTTTGATTGATTCTTATAGTGATCATGCAATATTTTATATGCCCTACAAATTACCTTTTTTAATGACAGCTTCTTTTCCTAGAGTCAGCTGCAATTTCAATCATAAATGGTCTTACACCTAGCACTCTCTTAGACTGTTCTCTTTGAATATAATCTCTTGTCAGTCCCTGCTAGGGAAAGCAGTTTCCTGCTGTAATTATTGTATGCATATAGTAATTCAATTAGTTGGCACAATGGATGAATGTTCACAAAGTCACGAGTATGTAGATAGGTTATGTTGAACCTCCTCCCAGAATGTGCATTTCTTATCGCTGCTTTCATACAACTTTATATTTTGGTTTGCTTACATACAGTGCGAGGCAACAATATTAGCAGATTTTGTTGCAGGATATATTATGGGAGCACATTTAGAATCTAATTTACCAGTAGTTAGCTGCAAATTCTATTCATGTAAAAGGAGAAAAACAATTTACTCATTGCAAATATGTATTACAGGTTGTTAAATATGAGCTTGAGAAGATGCACTTAAAACAAAGTAAAAACAAACTCCCAATTTGGTATTTTAGAGTCATTTCACAAAGATTATCTTGACACAGTAGGAGTAAAATAGGAATTAAGTCTTAAGGTTCTTAGACTGGCATGCAGTTCCTTTGTTTAGATGAGACTAGTGATACATTTTAGAAAGTGCAGGGATTAAAATTTGTAACATATATTCAGCTGTTTTTTTACCAGTTAGTGATTTTTGAAAGTTTATAATGCCATTTTGTTTTTTAAGTGGAGCTAAAGCAAATATGAATTGCTACCTGTAAGTTGGGGTGAGGGTTCATTGTTGTAATAACTAAAGTGGGGTCTGTATGACACTGTCGACTTTTTGAAAAGTCGAAAGTCACATGGTTCAGACCATAAGTATGACTCTCTGAAAAGTCAAAAACAAGCTAAAAAAAAAAACACAGCAAAAATCTAAGTTTTTTTTTGGGGGGGGGCAGGCCTGCTTACACTCAGTGTACACTTAGTGTAGGTTTTAATGGATATCAGGAAAAGTGAGGTTGAACTCTATTTATTCATTTTAGGATTCTGCTGCTCTAATTATATTTGAAGAATCTCAGATGTTTTATTACCCATTATGGTCTATATTTTGATGTGTGTTTACATATATATATATATATATATATATATATATATATATATATATATATATATATATATATTCAGAAGCTCAAAATACTGAAATCTTGAATTTCAGTATTTAGAGCCCAAGAAGCCGAATCCACATAATAGCGAAAGTTTAGAAGTGCAAAATTCAAAGCTTCGAATACCGGAGGTTTTGAATTTTGTGCTTCTAAAGTTCCGCTATGGTCATGTATTCAGGTAAGTGTTTGAGTGTGTGTGTGTGTGTGTGTGTGTGTGTGTGTGTGTGTGTGTGTGTGTGTGTGTGTGTGTGTGTGTGTGTGTGTGTGTGTGTGTTAAGGGGTTTGGGTAGGGGCTGTGGTGTGTGTCAGTGTGTTTTGTTGCTGTGATGTGTGTGTGTGTGAAGAGAAAGTAGCTTGTATGGTGGTGTTTTGTGTGTGTATGTATGTAGTGCGACCTCGGAGTGAGAATATTTAAGTAGGGGGGTGTGGGGGGCACATGTAGTAGAGTGATTGTGTGTGTTTGTGTGGTGGATGGTGTGTGTGTGTGTGTGTGTGTGTGTGTGTGTGTGTGTGTGTGTGTGTGTGTGTGTGTGTGTGTGTGTGTGTGTGTGTGTGTGTGTGTGTAGTAAAACCGCGAAATTCAAAACTTCCGGTATTCACGGTTTTGAATGTCACCATTTTTAGTTTTCATTATTTTGTAGATTCCAATTCTTGGGCTCAAGATACTGAAATTCCAGATTTCAGTATTTCGAGCTATTGAAGTGAATATATATATATATATATATATATATATATATATATATATATATATATATATATATATATATATATATAAACACTCACACAATATAATTAAAAGGCATCACCTTTCCAATGGAAAAGGTAGAAAAAAGAGGCAAGGGGCAGGTGAAAAGTAAGAAATCAAAACTGTACGTGGAAGGATTGAAGAACATTATTGTAAGAAAAAAGAAGAGAAAGACAGATGTTGACTACATGGCTCAAGCTGTGGATTTACAGTGCCAGCTGGATGAGAATTTAATACGCAATGAAAACAGTGGAATTAATAGTTATGAAGATCTATCCTTCGTAACAATTGATAGAGCTGAAATGACTGTATTAGAAGCTGAAGATTTTTCAGAGATGGTCAGCAAAGATATTCTTGTAATTGGAGATTCAGTTATTAGAGGAACTGATACTTATAATTGCAGAGACGATAATGAACATCAAATAGTGTTATGCTTGCCAGGAGCAAAAATAGAAGATGTGAGACAAGCCTTGGAATGCCTTAATATAAGGAAGTATGGATCTGTTTTTATTCATGTTGGTACAAATGATGTCACCAACAAAGAATCTCTGACTGTTAGTCGGGAACTGACAGCCCTCATAGATAGTATAGCTTGTACTGGTGTTAGGACATATTTTTCACAAATCACCTATAGAAAGGACAGTCAGGTCACTGTGAATGAAAAGACTTTTTGGATAAACACCTACATGGAAAAATGTCCTGTTTTAAAAACTGAAAATGTATAGAGCATCCAAGCCTTCTTTTGGGCACACGTGTTCAGACAGGATGGTGTGCATTTGTCTAGATCAGGGAAGAGAATTTCTGCAGCAGGTATTTTGCAATATTTGACAAACGCTAGCCAGGATTTTTGCCAGGTCAAAAATGTAACAGTTCACAGACAGCAACATTTGATGCATCTCTGATGGTTGTTAATGCTATGAGCATTAATAATAAAGTGTTTTTATTAGAAAATTTGCTACATTCCCACAAGATTGATGTTGTTATAGTTTGTGAAACATGGTTAAAGAACAATGACTGGAAACCAGTTCTGTCAGGGTATAAATGTTTTTACTGTAACAGACATTCTAACAAAAAATCAGGTGGAGGTGTTATGATAGGGATTAAAGATAGCTATGAGACTTGTGATTATTACGTGTTCAGTGATAATACCAATACTATAGACTGTGTAACTGTGACAAGAAAGACAATCCTGGAACATATAACAATTGTTGGAGTGTACAGACCACCAAAGTCAAGTGCAGATGACCTAGAGGAATTCATACATTTCTTAAATGAAACACAGGAGGGAAGAATAATATTATCTGGGGACTTAAATTTACCAGAAACAGACTGGAATAATATTGATTCAACAATGTTAGTAAAGAAATTATTCACAGAGTATATTCAGGAACAACAAATGCTTCAGACTGTAAAAAAACTACCTGGGGACGGAATATACTAGATATTGTTTGTGTTCCTAAAGAAATTACTGTAACTTCAAGTCAAGTTTTACCACCATTTATGTGCAGTGATCATGGGGTCATAAAGGTTAATTTGTTGCTAGATAATTCTGCCAAACTGAAATCTAAGCTAATGCACAGAAGGTTAATTACAGATTATAGGGAAGCAAAAAAGTTGCTATATAAAACTAACTGGAGTGAGGTGTTCAGTGGAAAAACTGCAGATGGAATGTGGAAAGTTTTGAAAGAGAAATTGTTTGAGTGCAAAAAGTAAAAAAAATGTTTAACATCAGGATCTAGGCATGTAACATCAGGGGGATATATTTCCCTAAGAACAAGATACCTGATTAAGGTGAGAGACAAAAAATATAAGAAATGGAAGAAAGGTCAAACTACAACTTTGAAAACTGAAATAAATGAGCTGGACAAACAGATTAAGCATAGTGTTAGACAAGATCAAGAAAAATTTGAAAAAAAATTATATAAAGATATTGAGCATGACAGGAAACCTTTTTATAGATACATAAGATGTGGAAGGAGTAAAGATACACAAATTGATAAACTGTGTGCAGATTCTAAAATTTATTCTCAGACACAATGGATTATAGATATATTTACAAAATCTTATGCAAAACAGTCTGGCTCCACAAAAGGGGTGGTAAGTTGTCCTAGTGACATCTAGGTAACCCCAGATACTGGAATCAAATTAGATTATATTGAAAAATAACTGTGCAAACTGGATTCAAACAAAGCACGGGGAAGAGACAGAATGAGTAGCAATGATTTGAGAACACTTAAGCAAGAACTTACACTGCAATTACATCTATTATTCACTAGGTCATATAAATATGGGGAGATTCCTCAAGATTGGAGACATGCACTTATTAAACCTGACTTTAAGGGAAAGGGGAGTAGGACAAACCCAGAATCATATAGACCCTTAAGTCTACTTTCATGTTGTGGAAAAATAATGGAGAAGGTAATACTGGATAAGTTATTGTCAGAACTGGAAAGGTTGGGACTTGAAACCATATATCAGCATGCATATGTTGAAAATAGATCTATTACCAACTGTAACATGATGTTCTATAACAATATAATAACAGCTATGAATGAAAAATTGTGCTGTGATGTGATTTATATAGATTTAACTTCAGCATTTGACAGGGTCATGCACAAAACACTGATCAATAAATTAGTACAACTAGGTATTGATGTACCGTTGATAAGATGGATAGCTGCATGGCTTACAAATAGGACATGGCAAGTATCACACACCAACTTGACAGGTGAAATCCTTGGTTACAGTCAAGGTGTCCCACAGGGCTCTGTACTAGGCCCTTATGTGTTTAGATTGTATCTTTCAGACCTTACTTTTTCATCTGAGGTGTTCTACAGTCTATATGCTGACAACCTGGAATTAGGTAAACTGATTACAAGTGTTACAGATAATGCATGTCTGCAAAATAATTTGACTAAATTGACCATTTGGGCACAGGAGAATAATATGTTGATAAATACATCAAAAACTAAGCATATGAGATTTGGGAGACATAAACTGAAAGGTGAATATTTAATAAAGCACAAAGTGATTGAAACTGTAGACTCATTTAAGGACCTGGGTATATGGGTAGATTCAGCTATGAGTTTTTCTAATCATATCAACCAATTGACTAATGATAATTATAGAACTATTGGTTGTATAAAACGACTTATAAAGTCTAGGAAATCAAACATAATGAAGTCATTGTTTGTTAGTTACATTAGACCCAAACTTGAGTATGGAATAACAATATGGAAGCCCTATAGGAAAACAAGCATGAATAAACTGGAAAGACTACAGTGGAAATATACTAAGGGCATCCATGGATGTGAAAATCTAAGTTATTATGAAATACTAAAATATCTGAACTTGTACAGTGTCTCTTACAGATATTTAAGAGGAGATCTTATTCAGGTATATAAGGCATTTAGGGACAACTACCTCTGGGAATGTTTGGGGTTATCAAAAAGTACTAGAGAATCATCAGATAACCTATGTAGAAGATTCTATAGGAATGAGAAGTGTACTAACTGGTTCTCTGACAGAGTAGCTGATGCTTGGAACAGACTACCAAATTACATTAAAGCAAGTACTAGTTTAGATATTTTTAAGAACAGCCTGGA